>NW_027656537.1:0-82119 GCF_964235325.1 Thermobia domestica
CAGTTTACACTACTCATAAACAAAAGTAAAAGAAGTCAAATGTTCCCAGAATGGCGTCTGTGGTCTACCAATAGATATAGGTATACAGAGGGCATGTGCGGAATGCCGACTACGGCACTGTAGAGGCCGAATTTCAAAATGGTACTTGGTAATGGTACAAAAATGGTACTTCATACGAGGTGCTTACTTAAAAAGCACGCCTCGTAGATATGTACAATTATGTATATCATTTAATGCTTCATTCCATGTCATATATCAATATATTCATATACCGGTACCTAGATATTGGTTGAAATATGGACAACGAAAAATTGTATGAGCAAGGTACTAGAAAACATATTTTGATTTTCAGTCTTTGGTAAACTACCCCTATTTTGAAATGTGCAAGAAAAATCGTAAAAAAAAAAACGCCATGAATGAAACGTCATTAGAAAATATTACGCTAAAAATTTTGCATTGATATTTTGAACCTTTTTAATTTATACACACATGTGCAAACACACTCATAGAAACAAAATTTACTGTTTGATATTTCAGAGATCACTAAACATACCAAATCCATTGATATATGGAATATGTTTTATTCTTTGCGATTTATTGAAAATGAAAAAGAAATTAAATCTTTCAATGTAAGGTCTCACAATTAAATTATTTTTCTTCGTTTCTCTCGTAGCTCGAAAGACATACCGAACGAAACAAATTACGTTGGTTACTTATTATTTTCAAGGGCATTCTAACATACACAGTCTTCCTATGGATACTACATGAACCAGGACGTGCAGTCTTTTACAGAAAGCCTATTATTTTTATTTCACATACCTACTGCTTTTTCTTTCTCTCTCTGAGAACATTTTGTGTGTGCGTGTGTTTGCGCGCGCTCCTTCTAAGCATGTTGTACGTATAACAACGTAACTAAAAAAACAAGGACATTGCATTATAGAGGACGGTTTTTACGATCCTAGACTTCCCATTATCTCCACCTGGATGCTTCTAAAAAGAAAACCTAAAGATACGAGTGCTTAGCTCGGTGTCGGAGCAAGAGGCATTAGATTGAATATGCCTTCGTACCTATATTATATACGTACATGTCTATGAGTTATACTGCATATATACAATACATATGCATTCTTGCATCTCGAGACGGCATATAAATACAAAGACAGTGATATTTTGAAGAGATGAAGGGATAGGAATTCCCTATTGTGTTATAAAAAATGGATGAAACAAGAAGAATTACTCAAGATCATACGAGGTAAAACCGTTGTATCTCAAAGTGTTTTTAATATTAATTTACAAAAACAAAATGTGATTTTGATCCTATAATAATAATAATAATAATAATAATAATAATAATAATAATAATAATAATAATAATAATAATAATAATAACATATTTTGATATTACCAAATGATAGTCTACATAGGAAAGACAAACAGAAAATTAAGTACACAAAAAAGATAATATATTTGACGTACTTCGGAAAAAATTCAAAAATAAAACTTTAACCAATCAAGAGATTTCATTAAGCTTAACAAAATTATATACGTTAATGTAAAAGCTAAGCAAAATTATATGCATTAATGTAAAACCTATACAAAATGATATGAATGAATGTAAAAACTGAACAAAAGTATATGCATTAATGTAAAAGCTGGACAAATTGATATGAATTAATGTAAAAGATGGACAAAAGTATATGCATTAATGTAAAAACTGAACAAAATGATAGGTATTAATGGAAAAGCTGAGCAAAATTATATGAATGAATGTAAACGCTGAACAAAAGTATATGCATTAATGTAAAACCTAAACAAAATGATATGAATTAATGTAAAAGCAGAACAAAATGATATGTATTAATGTAAATCCTAAACAAAATGATATGAGTGAATGTAAAAGCTGAACAAAATGATATACATTAATGTAAAACCTGAACAAAATGATATGTATTAATGTAAAACCTAAACAAAGTGATATGAATGAATATATAAAAACTAAACCAAAAGATATGCATTAATATAAAACCTAAAGAAAATTATATGAATGAATGTAAAACTTAACAAAATTATATACATTAATATAAAAGCTGAGCAAAATCATATGTATGAATGTAAAAGGTGAACAAAATAATATGCATTAATGTAAAAACTGAACAAGAGTATATATTAATGTAAAAGTTGAACAAAATTATGTGCATGAATGTAAAAGCTGAACAAAAGTTATGCATGAATGTAAAAGCTCAAGCATAGGTTTCGAGAAATCATATAAAGTGAAGTTTTTAAAACATAATAATTGACACTTTATAAGAAACCGCCGATCCATTAAGGTACAACTGATATTGAAGTACGCTTTCATCAAATTCTTTCTATGGTTAATGGGATAGTATGGTCAATCAGACAGAGTCCCAAAATTTATAATTATCCCTCAATCGTTAGCTACGTTTTTACTAGAAATATTGTTCAATGATGAGATAGTAACTATGGATATAAATCATACCGAGGTAAACAAAGTGACATGATAGACGGTACATTCTCGTCCGTAGTTTTAAAGAAAAAAAGACGTATAAAATCAAACTTTTGTGGCCCAAAAATGTATTTCCAGTGCTGTAACTTGAGGGAGGGGGCAGGAGAAGCAACTGTCTTCCCAGAGCCCTCCGTCGTTCAAGAGGGACTTGTGTTAGGATATAAAACTTTTTTTTACATAATATGTATGATACGACGTGATAATGAATGTATATAAATGAGGTCGCACACAATAGCTTTTTGCACATTCAAAAGTAGAAAATTAAGAAAAGGAAGGGAAAGGAAAAGATAGGAAAGGAACGCAAAGGGAAATAAAGGAAAGTAAAAGAAAGAAAAGAAAAGGAAACGAAAGGAAAGAGGAGAGAAGGAAAGCAAAGGGAAGGCAAGGAAACGAAAGCAGATGAAAGAAAACGAAACAAAATTAAACGAAACGAAAGGAAAGGAAAAGAAAGAAGACCAAAGAAAGAAAGAAAGAAAGAAAAAGTTAAACACCTCTTAAATAAAACGAAAATGCGTTTTGATCACATTTAGGAAGCCTTGAAAAATAATAATAATACATTACTTAAGGCTTTAAATTGTGTCAAGTATATTTCATTCAGTTATACTAATAAAGCATGATTGAAGCCAACCCTATCACTTCCAATAGAACTGAAAACAATTTCAGGTGCTGCTGCTGACCCATCATCTGAAAAAAAAATAAGCCTATATTTCCCTAAGGTGTAATCTGGGCACTATTCCTGTAAAACGCAAACTAGGTCCTATATATAACAAACTATTGTACTTTAGAGCCTAAGAAAGTTCAACTCCGTATATGTAAAAGTTTTCCTTTGAATTCTGCCGGTAGACAACTCGATCCAGTAGCAGTTTCTACTTTGTATTTCAACTGGTGGGAGATCCTAGGCAAATGTCGTATATATATGTTTCTAGTGTCTTAATTATATATTTTTATCTAGGTGGATAAACTTCATATTTTGGGCTCAAACATTAATGCTTGCCCTCACACGAAAAAAATTCCAAGTATCGGCACTAGAGATGTCGACTCTTTCCAATAAAAATTTTCAGTTACCAATATTCTGAAATTTCTTATTTATTTATTTACGTGCTGTGTACATAAAACAAAATATTGCTGTTAACTTTCAGATTTTGACTATTTTTGTTTGTTTTGCTTAAATATTAACAAATGTGCTCCTAACAAGTTAACCACACGCTACTTGTAATAGTACTCAAAAAAGTAAATTCTGGTCAATAGTAGAAGTTATCACGCACAAGAAGTAGTAATATCCTCCGGTAAGTTTAGAAAATCTGTTTCCATCTATAGTTAAAATAATATATAAGTTCTGCTACTTTTCTCCACCAGAGAGTAGTAAACATGTTATATGGTTAGCTACCGTTAAAAGAGGTTAACAGATTCAGTCCATTAACAAACTAGGACGAAATGATCGTCTTAGCTATCTAATGCAAAAGAACAGAATTCGAAAATTTGCTTTTGTTCAAGAATCATTGTGAAAAATAATAGAAGGACGTAATTCGCCGTTATCCGTTAAGATGATAACGGATTGACTTCATTAACGAGCTCGGTCGCGATAATAACTAACATACGAACGTACTAACATACGAAGTACTAAACCTAATCTTAATAAATAAATAAATAAATAAATAAAGGATAAGACGTGGAAATAAGAAAAACTAACGATACTCAATCGTAATAGCTGATACAAGACTTACACCAAGCTTACTTGCAAACTCTGCCAAGAACATATCCCATCCTAAAACTGGAAAAACGGGTATCGCTATCAGCAAACAAGATAAGCACGACAGCTGCTCAACCAACAGGACACATAAAATAGATGTTGAAAGGTGTTGCTATAGCCCGACTAAGTAATAATAATAAGTATTAACAGTGGCGTATTTAGGGGGGTGGCTTCCGGGCTTAAGCCCCCCCCCGAAATCTTACTTAGTATAGTAAAGTAAATGAAATATCTTGCAGAATTTTCACATTTCCAGGCAAAGCCCCCCCCCTAAAGTTAGCAAAGCCCCTTCCGAAACAAAATCGTAAATACGCCACTGAGTATTAATAATCTATTCTTACAAACTATAAAGGAAAGTCTAGTTACGGAGGTTACATAGTATGTTGTTAGGACAAGGGCGTAACCATAGGGTGTCCTCCGGTCCGGATCCTCCCTGCAAATCTTCCTACCTCAACATACATTTAGATACTTTCTTAATAAAACTATACTTGTTTAACAGGGAAATGATTGATGTAGCATGAAAATTTGATTTTACACTTCATGTGTACTCTTCCTATTATAAAAACAATCTGGTTCTATCATTTTTTAAATATGTATGTGGAAGTATTTTACAATTAACTTATCGTCTTTTCGGGTACAGAATAATAACCGTTCAAGAATACATAGACGTAATGTCTTGTAGTTTCGGACCCTCCCAAGAAAAAATTCTAGGTGCGCGCCTGACTTAGGACCCCAAAAAGGGATAGAACTCTAAACTTACCAACTGAAAATGAAGCTAAATACAGTAGAAGGCCTACATTCAAAACTAATTTGATGGATGATTACCGTATCAAAATTACGAGATTGCTTCTGGCTATCTTGATCTATATCTAGGACTCCACACATTCCAGTTCAATCCAAAAGTCTCAGGATTTATATCATCTGCTCATCCCCTCCCCCTGCTCCCCCAAATTGTTAAAACCTCCAAACGCCCAAGGTTTTCCCCTCGAAAACATAGCATCATTCGTGCGGTATTTAAAAATTACTCTTATTAGTCATCAATACTCGACTAATAGAAATACTCTACTTTCCAGTGGCGGATCTATTCCAAGGCCGACGGGCCTAGCTTTCACCCACTCACCCAGTATTTTGGGTGACAAAAATAATTTAAGATATTATTTATATATTTTTGACAGTTTATAGTGAAATCATGATATGCCTATCATAGCCTGGGTTCTTTCTGTCCTCCGGTTTTATCTGCTACTTTTGTCACTAACTTTTGGTAATTAACTCTGATATTTTCAGCAAATAGCAACAGCAAAATCACTATCGTCATTTCAGGTATTACTTGGGGGGAGGGAGCAAGACTCTCTGGTACGCATAAAATTTTGTTTTTCATGTGTATATTACTATATTATCTATTAAAATGTATACACATCTCAAACTCAGGAGGTGGCAATTGTCTCCCTATCCTACCCAAATGACGCCCCTGAGCAAAACTATGACTATACGATAATTTTTCATAGGCTGTCCCAGCATCCATTTCTGAAAAATCTGGGACCCTTTTTTATATTTCTATTCAATGGTGTCTCAAATATCAATAGGATGCTGAGTTCACATTGAAAATTCTGTGGCCGCATAGAGTATTAATTCTAAATACTAGAGAGGAAAAAAAAACAACCAATTTGACTCAAACTGGTATACGCCATTAATTTTATAACAAAGTTTATAATTACAGTTTAAAGAAAAAAATATTCTGTTAAGTATTTGATGTAGAGGAATTCATACTGTGCAGTTTGCTATATAATGTTCGATTAACATAGACACTTGTCTTCACCGAACAACGGGCGCACCACTGTGCTTACCAATAATTGGACGGTGTTATGCATTAATTGACCAAGCGCCATTTTTCGATTTTCGAGATTTTTACATCAGTGAGTAGGAGACACTGTAAATAATGTTTTAAAAAAATGTTTGAAACCCTACTATTTGCTTAAACGTTCAGAAAAAGCTATTCGACCAAGCGCCAAGAACTGGATCGTAATGGGAACATGTCTGTGTTTCCTTCAATATGTCAGAACCATGTTTTGGCGCTTGGTAAATTGATGCATAATACCGTCCAACTGAAAATACAAGTTTCACTACACTCACTAAATATACCAGTATAGTCTTAAGAATTTTGCCTTTATTGGTATGTCACTTTCACTGCAATGATCAGCGACTCTTTTTATTATAATGACAGATATGGCTTTTTAATATCTTACTATTTTTCCATCTCTTTTGTTATTGTCTGTCATATTTCTATCGTTAATACTTTATTTCAATTACTTGATACATTATTTTTTCTATTTTCTATTGCTCTTCCCAATATTTGTTTTGTACTTCTTTAATTTCACGTTCTACTTCTCCATGTCCACATTTCGAACGTTTTCAGCTGTTTGTCTTCGTTCGTTTGTAATATCTAGGTTTCTACTTTCGACAATATGAAGTTATGCTATATATGCATATAGTAAGTTTGTTGTACTGTTCTAAACAAGTACCTAACATCATAAAAGAACATAAACGTAATCGGTAAGACTTCTTTCCAAATGAGCGGCCTAGATTAGATCACCAGAGGGAGCGGTTCTTTTTTCCGCGTTCAATGTAGTTCTAAGGTCATCCATTCTTTTCAAAAGGGGTATCTGAGTAACCTGGGGGAAATGAAGAAGACCGGGGTATTGTCCTGATTACATAATCTCCTGGGTAATCTGAGGGAAGTAAAAAAGACCGGAGCATTGTGCGGACTATATTTCCTAGGCAAACTGGCGAAAGTGAAGAAGACCAGAAGATTGTGCTGAGTAAATCGTCTCCCTGTCAAACTGGGGGAAGTAAAGAAAAAGATCAGAAGATTGTGCTGAGTAAATCGACAGAACAATCTCCTGAGAAATCTGAGGGAAGTAAAAAAGACCGGAGCATTGTGCTGACTATATTTCCTAGACAAACTAACGAATGAAAAGAAGACCAGAAGATTGTGTTGAGTAAATCGTCTCCTGGTCAAACCGGGGGAAGTAAAAAAAAAGATCAGAAGATTGTGCTGAGTAAATTGTCTCCTGAGCAACACGAGGAAGTGAAGAAGACCGGAGTATTGTGCTGATTACATGATCTCCTGGGGAACCTGAGGAAAGTAAAAAGACTAGAACATTGTGCTGGCTACATCATATCTTAGGGAAACTGGCGAAAGTAAAGAAGACGGGAAGATTTTGCTGAGTAAATAGTCTTCTGGGCAAGCTAGGGGAAGTAAAGAAGACCGAAGCATTGTGGTGACTACATCTTCTCCACGAGCGACGAAGTGAAGAAAGTTTGAAGAATCTATCTCCGCCCATAGCCCTTGATACTTCATATCCTGTCCCGCAGGGAAGAAGGATACCGTTATTTTACTTTACTTAGGCTATTACATATGTTGAGGTCAATGTCCAACTTCAATGTTCAAATATAAAGAGACAGCCTCCATTTAATTGCCTTCTACTTCGTTTAACCAATCCTGTTTTCACTTTTAAGCGTTTCTCTTGCCAAAGCTATTCCACGAAGACTTAACATCGTCTTTGGTGTTTGACTTCGACGTTTGTCATTTCAAACAGATCAAACGTTACTGGAGCAAACACATCATGCATGAGCGATGAAGAGTCACAAGAGCCTTCTTCGTTTGTCTCTGATGCCGGAACCCATCATTCCTTATTATTATTGCAACCACAACATATATATGCTGTACAGTAGCTACAATATTAAACCTGGGTTTCGATGGGATTTTCCTGGTGGTCGAAGAGCGTTACAACAACCACAAACGGGCATATACGAAAATGTTCTTCCTTCTGTTTGAATATCTCTTTAAAATTCGAAAATCATTTGGGTATGCTTGAAAAGACAAGAAATGTGATATAGAAGGGCATTTTGGTTTTATTTTTTTTTCCCTGTAGTAACACAAAACGAAATTGTGTAGGACTTTAGCGAGAGTGTAGTCTCCCTCTTGGAATACCAAAAGGACACAGTAAAACGTATATTCTCTCTCTCTCTCTTTCCCTATCTCTTTGAGAACAAGAAAATGCAAGGCTTGGGGTAGTGTGGTGTTTCTCTATTACACGAAATACAACGATGTCCTGGATTATTTGCGGACTTGGCATTTACCAGGGGGAGTTTCGCGAATGAATGAAGACAATTAGGGTTGGTCATGACCCATTTACTTCGCTTGGTTTCTCTTACAGTCTGTCGCGTTCCCTCTCTCTTTCACTGTATCTCTTGCGATTTCTCTTCACACAAGACAAAGTGGATTTCTCTGATAGCAGAGGAACGTTAGGTTAGAGACCAACGTTTTCTTCAAACAACGTTAGTAAGAGACCATTGTTCACGTCAAATAACTTTAGGTTAGAAGACTGTGATCTTTCTTCCCTTTTCTTTTTTTTCTAAAAATATACATTAGGAACTAACATTCCTCTTCAAGAGTTATAGCTTAGATTCTAAAGTCCTTCTTAAACATAATTAGATAAGATACTACGTTTACTTAGCAAGAAACATAGTAAGGAACAAATTATGTGAATTAATTTTATGAGAATATCAGGTGAGTATCAAAACTGTCTCTACGATCTATAGTTGTTAGGCTTCAAGATAGTGTTTCGTTTTACAGACTAAGACTCTAAAGAGAGTAATACTATATAGACTAGACTAAGACTAGACTAGGACTAGAGTAGACTAATACTACTTTATAGACTAAAACTGTAGACTAACAGAATGTTTTTCGTAAGAGGGTTTTTCTTTTTAAACCAAAATGATAGATAAAAAGAAAAAAATGAAATGCAATCTTTGAGTTATGCCGACTAGGCTAAAGGAGACGGTAATGATGAGAAATGAATGAAATGTTGGAATGAATAAAGAGAGAGAAAATGGGAGAACTCGGGGAAAATCCACTCACACGGTGTTTGTCCAAAACAAAGTTCACTTGGCGTAAGCAGGGATCAAACTAGGCCACCATTCACCAGAGATGAACCTTCTACCACTGAGCCACCGCGAGACAATAGATAAAAAGAGTTTCTTGTTTACATCGATCTTTATTCATAAATTTGTTACAAATTAATTTTTTCTATCAAAATATCTGCCAAACCATTGTTTACATCAAATGAGAAACTAGGGGCTTCTTTTTAGAAACTCTATACATTACCCTATATTCGTTAGATGAATTATATTTCTAAATGGATGTGTATTTTTGCCTTTGAATAATTTAAGTATTCAAGTACGTATTCAAGGAACTGAAGATGAGAGTTTCATACACTACACGAGTAGACATCCGAGTTTGCTTTTTGAAACATACTTGTATCTTTTTAAAATTATAATTTATAGACTTTTATCCCATTAAAACTATAAGTAATAGAATTTTTTCTTTCAAAAACTATGAGCAGTAGTATTTTTTTTAAAAAAAAGGAAAAGCAAACTATGGAAAGATAGATTTTTACATCAAACTTATTTGTGTGAAAATTTATTCTTTCCGATATATTGAGAAAGAGAATTTATTCTCTTCATATTTTTGGTAAGATTCTTTAAAAGGTAGTAAATGGAGATTATTTTTACAAACCATATACAGTAGTCCAAGTGTCCATTATTATATTTTTACAGATAATAGATAAGTGCATTTATCCTTTTTTTAAATATAGACAAGAGATTTTATTTACTTGAGAAAACTATAAGTACGACATCTCATTAAAATTATAGCTAAGGTTGAAAAACCACTTTTTGGTTTCACTTTCGTGCACATTATACTTCAATTAATATTTGTCCAGGAAGTTTGTGTGAAGGTTCTCGCGTACATAGGTAAGAAAGCTTATGCTTATAGGTAAGTTTGTGCTTAAGGTAAGGGAGTTATAACAAGTGTAATTACTTTATCTTATTTTCGAAATGACAGATAAGACTTTCATTTCCTACAGAATGATAGGTACGATAGTTTGTTTTTTTTGAAAATGGGGGGAAAGGAGTTTCTTTTTTTAAAACAGGACAAGTAATAAAGTTTCTTCTTTTAAAAAGGACATGTAATAAAGTTTATTCTTTTAAAAAGGACACGTAATAAAGTTTCTTCTTTTAAACTGGACAAGTAATAAAGTTTCTTCTTTTAAAAAGGACAAGCAATAAAGTTTCTTCTTTTAAACAGGAAACGAAATAAAGTCTATTCTTTTAAAAAGGACATGTAATAAAGTTTCTTCTTTTAAAAAGGACACGTAATAAAGTTTCTTCTTTTAAACTGGACAAGTAATACAGTTTCTTCTTTTGAAAAGAACAAGTAATACAGTTTCTTCTTTTAAACAGGACAAGTAATACAGTTTCTTCTTTTAAAAAGAACACGTAATAAAGTTTCTTCTTTTAAAAAGGACAAGTAATACATTTTCTTCTATTAAACTGGACAAGTAATAAAGTTTCTTCTTTTAAAAAGAACAACTAATAAAGTTTCTTCTTTTAAAAAGGACAAGTAATACAGTTTCTTCTTTTGAAAAGGACAAGTAATACGGTTTCTTCCTTTAGAAAGGACAAGTAATAAAGTTTCTTCTTTTAAAAACAACAAGTAGCACAGTTTCTTCTTTTAAAGAGAACAGGTAATACAGTTTCTTCATTACAAATCGATAGGTATGATAGTTCCTTGTTTAGAAAGGAATATCTAAAAGAATTTGTTCTTTTCAAATAATTTGTAGGATAATTTATTTATTTTAACATGATAGATAAAATAGTTTATTCTTTTAAAAGTAGTAGATAGAAGATGAGAGCTTTTTCTATCATCGCATAGTTCTATCATTGAAGCAAGTTTAATACTAAGGTGTACTTATAGAAAGGTTACTTTAAAAATGAAGTGTTTCCTTTGAGTACAACTAAATGACTTAAGTACATACCTGTTTATGTTTAACAGAATTAAAAAATTCGATGACTAACCGTCTTTTATATTAACAATAAATTAAAGTTTTATAATTGTTGGTATTATGAAGTGGATACTATATTAAATAAAAGCTATAGTGGGTTGTTTGAAAATATCTAAGATAATATATTAAGGAGAATTTTTTTTCATCAAACAACCTAAAATGTAGGGCTAAATAAAGTGGAAGATTTCAAAGGATTTTCCTTAATCATGTGTAGTCAGAGATGAAAATTTCTTTGTAAAAAAAATCCTTGTATAAAAGTTGTTGCCTTTTCGACCCCCTCCCAAAACAAATGTGCAATTTGTCACTAAGCTTATAACTAGATTATGTTATGCTTCTAGGATTTAAACAAGGATTATCTCAGGATACCAGTACTTAATTGTTTCTGTAAAATTATATTAGTTTTGAACTATCCTTACAAGAGAATATTGCTAGTTCAAAGTTTCTGTGAGCATTTTCGAGGAAGACCGTTATGTTAACAACACTGTCATGGAAAGTGAATGGCGGTACCAGCACGCTGCCATGCAAGTAGCTAAGGCAATGGAGAATATCAGTAATATGTTGTTCTTGTTTCCTAGGCATGAATAGGACGTCACTTTTCTATTGTGGCTTTGAACGTAATTCCAGACACACCTTTGTTACTTATGCACATAAACACCTTTCTAATTTAGCTTTCAAACTCTTGTTTACAAAAGGGAGTTTAGATGGAAAACCCAACAACACAGTAAATGTATTTTCAGAACATTTAAAATCATTTTCTCTCTACTCATTCAAATTTCCAAGTAATACAGTAGTATTTAAGTATAAATACATACGTATTCAAAGGGACGGATCCATTATTATTTCATGCATTCTACGTATGTGTTGGGTAAGAATTGAAAAATATGAAATATTATCTAATACTATTTGTGTTTGTTGGATGGAAATGGCTGGAAAGATTAAATGAATAAAAAAATTATTTAAACATTTACATAAAAGAAATAGATAGAAAGATTGCATATTGTTATTTGAAACTATTTCTATTTTTGGGGGTGATAAAGAATAATCAACTACTGAGGTAGATTATTGATTATTCACAAACTAATAGAATCAGCTAGAAATATCACAAACTAATTAAGTAGAATTTGTGTTTATTGGATAAAAATGTAGTAATAGAAAGATTATAAACTATTCCTAAAAACAATTTCAGTTTTTTTTCTGTATTAATGTATTATAAGTCATTCTACAGTGACAGAGCAAACACAACCTCGGTGCATTACTGCAGACCTTACGTACTCTCACTACACTGTAAAAAATAAGGTGTTGAAACAACACAAAATGACTACCACTTTAGCGTGTTACTTGTGTGTTAATTCAGCAGTAAGCATTTTTTTTACGGTCTACCCGTCTAAAGGGTTGCGCCCTTTCTTCGGGGTGCAGCAAGCACATCGCCTTCCGGGCACATCAGAAATAATTCTTTACTACCTGGGAGAATTTTCATTGGTATTTATCGTTTAATATAAGCAAGACTTTGCGAAGTATATTTGGCACTTATGCCAAGTAATAAATAATGCTCTATGTTTTCTGTAATCGGTCACAATAATATTGTTGTAAACCTTGAATCTCCTGACAAGAGTTACATAGGCAACGGTTCTGTCATCTTCTGTTCATACGTGCTAAGACACAAGAGTAACAGATAAAGAAAACAAATGGAAGAACTGCTCTCTTTGTAACTGTTGTCAGATGATTCAAAGGTTTACAGCAATATTATTGTGACTGATTACAGGAAACATAAAATGTGTTTATTTACTTGCCACAAATATGAAATATATTTTGCAAAGCTTTGCTCGTACCAGCCAATTAAAAACAATACAAATTTTCACAGCCAGTAACGAAGTATTTTTGATATGCTCTAAGGCGACGTGCTTGGTGTTGAATTGACACACAAGTAACACGCTAAAGTGGTAGTAAGTTTGTGTTGTTTCAATACCTCATTTCTTGCTGTGTTAGGAAGCACTTTCTCACCATAGCTCAGATCTAACACATTTCATCATATTGTTCTCCAGTACTTCCTCTCTTACACTTTCTCCTACTCCAGCACATAGTATCATATAGACTCACACCATTCTACACATTTCACGCTCCATAAACTTTGAAAACATCTCTAGTCACAGAAAAGGTATTGCCTTCTGCAGCCCGCCAAAAGCTACTAGACCAAGTTCCAACTTTACCACACTATGCCTACCCGCAACTGGATCATCTTCTAGCTATATACACCAATATTATCCGGACCGTTGTACCCACCATCGCAATCCACACACACACACACATATATATATATATATATATATATATATATATATATATGTTGCATTACTGCAGAGAGCGAGTCATCTAATTGCAGTGCATCATTAAGAGGATTATGGAGGGGCAATTGCCTCTTCCAATTTGAGATTTATATATATATATATATATATATATATATATATATATACCACTTCAATCAAATACCACAATAATATGCTAATGATACATGTGACATACTTACGTCGACGAATAGTTTTGTCCCTCTCCCTTCCATCTCATCTCAGTTAAGATCTTCAGGCAGTAATTGAGGCGAACAATGACCAGACATGTGAGTAACTGGGACTACAATTCAGTGTGAGTGGAGAAACAATTTAGCAGCAACTCCATCAACTCTAGAAAGCACTACAAGTTAGGTCATGGGTTCCTCATGACTTGACTTCGGGCTACAAGACAACGCGAGCATACACCTGTGATTCTTTGCTGTCTCATCTCAGGAAGAAGCATTTCTGAACTGGATGTTGACATGTGATTAGAAGCGGGTCTTGTATGAAGTTCCACGGCGCCGTCATCATTGGTTAGCATCGCATGAACCGGTTCCAAATCAGTTAAAACCAGCACCGCACAAGAAGAAGGTCCTCCTGTGTGTTTGGTGGACTGCTCGCGGCATCACGAATCGGGAATTGCTACCAGTTGGTCAGAGCATCAATGCAACTGTGTACTGTCAGCAGTTGAGCGTGTTCAAGAAAAACTCAGAACTCTCGAGCCAGCACTTCTGAATCGAAAAGGGGTCCTCTTGTTACTGGACAACGCTAAGCCCCACGTGGATAGAATTACCCGGGACACCATTCTACGCCTTGAATGGGAAACACTGTTGTATCTACCATACTTCCCTTACATTGCACCGTCAGATTATCACCTGTTACATTCCTTAGACAATCACCTTAGAAGAGGCCAGTTCAAATCCCTAGTAGAAATGCAAAATGCACTTGATACTTTCTTCGCTTCACGGCCCACCAAGTTCTACCGCAATGGAATCCATGACCTTCTAGTACGTTGACAAAACTGCTGATGCTGATGGGGGCTATTTTTGATCTTCCACATATGTCTTAAGTGACATCGATGTTCGAAGGTTGTGGGTGAAAAAGCGACAGAACTTTCTTGGTTACTTTCGAGATTGTAAAAAAAATAAAAGAAAGAAAGAAACAAGGTGGTACATTTGTCTATCTTCGTTTCCTCTCAATTTACTTTGACCTCATCAACACGTAACGCCACGCTACGCTTGAGGTCTTCTCTTCTTCTGTTTAGTAACAACGTTAGTGGCCAAATATCAATTCATGGTGGGCCAGATTGTTATTTCTTCTTTTTTTTTCTTTCCTTCTTTCGCTGTAACATCTTTGGCCACATTCTTGCCAAAGGCTTCCCTCGGTTAGCAAATTGCCCCAGTCAGTCAGTTGAAGTCATGGTCTATGTAGCAACTGCGCGCGATTTGACAAATGGTTTTCTACTGTCCCTGCGGAACGCCACTAACGTTTCTAGGTTTTCCTTTTTTCACTCCACAAAAAAAAGTGCTACGTCTCTCTCTGTCCGAGAATAGGACAGAGAAAGTGAGAAAAGAAAAAGTGAAGAAAAGAAAAAGTTAGAGAAAGATAGAAAAAGACTTAAAACTGTTCAGTGTACAGTGTAGATATTCCAAGTATTATTTCCATAATCATACGAATTCTACAACTATATTGTCCTATATCGTACCGCTATAACTATATATATATCGTACCGTTTGAACCACTTGACCAACCTCGATCAAATTTGTCACATAGATGAGGTTCATAACTGGGAAGGATTTTATCATTTCACTTTGACTTAGAGAGGGAGAGGGGAGAGATATTTAAAATGCAACTTAAGGGAGAGGAAGATATTTTAAAATGATCGAAAAATGACTGATATTAGTGCCGAATCCATATAGTCTTCGGGGTCGCTGAGATGAACAGTGTTTAAATTCAAATTCAGTCCCACAAGTTGGGAGAGAGGGAGGCTGAGATATATTTCGAGAGTACCCAATACATGAGATAAAGAGTTGTGCATTTAAAGTTTTCATTTCAACCCAGCAAACTTGTAATCAAAGCTATCAAAGCAATTATATATACAGAGAGAGAAGGTCGGTTTTTTAAATATAAATTCTGAATCACAAAACTACAATCTAATCTTGTGCTTATCTCCTTGAAACCGGAAGCAGTAGGAATTAATTTTTTGTGGTTACTACTTTCAGATTCAATATTGACGCTCCGTAGAACTAAAATGAAAACAGATAGCTAGATACGATTTTTAATATAGATTCCTCATCCCATAATAGACGCACGTATTCAAACCGGAAACGGTCAATTTTATATCCCTTTCGGTAATATCAATAGAATTTAATTAGTTTTTAGTTCTACTTCCGTCTAGAATATCCATTACGCTAAAGGAAACTGCTGATTAGTGAAAGTTAATAATTATGAAGTACCGGTAATTAATTGCCCGAATGAACAATGTGGATGGAGACTTGACAACACAACACGACGCAAACGTTGTCTACTATAGATTCATTTTACCATGGATCGACACAGAGACTTCTAGCTCTAGAGGTAGTGTTCTAGTTCTGAGCTAGCGTGTCTCCAAGGGTTCGATTCCGCTTTCCGGCCATCCTTCATGAAATCTTTCTATTGTTTTTCTTCCCTTAGTTCCATTAGGTTTATATCAGTAGAATACTTTTAATAATAAACCACGGCTGATTTTCTTCTAATAACCGAACCGTTTTTTGTTGGTAAGTAAATTACTAAATATCTGGCAATGAGTGCCTGTATTGATGTGTTACAAATCTTGTAATCTGCGGTGTGTAAACTTGCTATTGACTGGTAGACTGACTTTGAAAGAGGTATTTGGTTCTAATACTAGACAACTATTCTATTTGTGACGTTGTTTTCAAGATGGGTATGTTTTCGACTATGCTAGTGTGTCAATCTTTTGTCTCCCGTCTCCACCCTCTTCGAAAAAATCATGTGGTTGTTTCTGCTATATATATGTATTGGACACATATTATACAGCTCATTAGCTGTAATTTATTACATATAAATATTTTAAGCAACTAATTAGAGTATATCGTTTCATGCTTTTAAATTACCTAATTGTGTACTAGGGGAAACCTTCTCTAACGTTGTACATACATCCATTCGGAAGCTGTTGATTGTAGAAAATTTATCACCTGGAAAGCAATACACATCCAAACATGCCTATACAATTACGCATGAAAAAAGAAAAAAAGTTGTTCATCGGCGTGGAAGAATTTGCTCGTGAATTGTATAACGGAAGCATTTCCTTTGTGCTGAATAACACTTTTTTATTTTTAAAAAATGATAAATATAAATATTCTTTTCAGAGATATTATAGGATCTAGACAAAACCAAGCACAACATTTGCAACTAACCGATTTTACTTCCTAACATACACAATACCAACGGCAAATGTTATTAATACCTGTACAGTTGCCCCAACCAATAAAGAATACGGATCACCGCATTAAACCTTCTTTCTCCGATCTCTAGAATTAAATCAACTCATGCTGAAGTTATTATTGGATCATTTCATTCTGAAAAATGAACAAAACTGTAATAGTCGTTTTTTTCCTTAAATTTAAAATAAGACTTAGATCCAAGCGTAAACTACTCCTTTTGGAGATTTCATAAGAAATTACTTATGCAACATTAAAGATAATGAATATGGGCGAAATCATTTGAGAAGTGTGTGTGCGTGTGTGTGTGTGTTTTAAGGAATACACCCCAAATAATTCAACTCAAAACTATCTGTTATGAATATTTTACTAGAAATATTTTACGCAGTATTTTAGAGTTGGTAATGAATTATTTAATTATAAAAAATGATCAGAGTAATGTGTGTCGTAATTGAGAAAAATCCTAATAACATCAACCCCGCAAGAGAAACTTATTCCTTGCTAACTTTCTCATGAGAAATCGTTGTTGGGATATTAATTGTGTGTTTGTGAAATATGAACAAATTGTTATGAGATATTTTAAACAAAAACCTATAAAACATCTCTTATTTCATGAATAAACTATTCTTAATGGCTTTTTTATTTTTTATTTTTTTTTAGAAATGACTTGAGCAATATTTTGGAGGAGCGTTAATGAAACGTTTGTTTATGAAATATGAGCAAACTAACCTCAATAGTATTTTTTTCTTTTTAGAAAATCGTCTAAAAAAAGAACTCAACCCCAAAAGTAAAGTGTAGCTTTTTTCCTTGATTTTTTTCCCTAGAAAAGCAACCTGTACTATATTAAAGCATTATTAATATTGATTTATGAAATATAAACAAAATCATTACATTTGTTCTCGAGAAAATCGCAAACTTTAATTTTCACTCTTCAGTAAGTAAATTACCCACATTTTTCAGGGATATGAGGAAAATTCGAATAAAAATGGAGTATCTTATAAAAAAAATTAAGTTCAATATTTAGTGCAGAGACAGCGACACAACTACGCTAGTTATCACCCGGGGCAGGAACACTTCTTCTTAGCCCCCCCCCTGACCAACCAAACCAAAACGCTCCCCCATATATCTGCTAAATTTTGAGCCCTCTCAATCCTATGGCAGGGGCACAAGCTCCGTTTGCTTGCTAGTTACGTTACTGTGCAGATATGTCGCAGTGTATGGTCCCTAGGAGAGTTTGCATATAATGGGATGTATGGAAGAATGGACAAACATTCAAAAAAAATCCCTTTTCTGACATGTAACGTGTAATTCGTTGATATTTCGAATTTCGAATTTTGTCATAATCAGCATACTTTCGTCATTTTCATTGTCGTTCTAAATAAAGCATACATTAGGAAAAACACAATTTAGTTATATGGAAATAGGTTATTAAAAAAAGGTACCGTTCTTCCACTGTACGAGCAAAATATAAGTTTAAAATACATTTTAAAGCACATTGAGGTTGTTGAGGAGATTGAGCACATGAGAAGGTTGATCATTAAAACCTCCCAAATATTTCCGTCTTTATCATTATTACATTGCGTTGCTTACGTATTTAATATGTGATTCTATGTTTTCCTATTATCGTATAAATGTAAACATATTTTCTAGGAAGATCGTAAGTTTATATAATCGTTAGAAGATTAGATAACAGATACAAGAAGAAGAAGAAAAGATGGGTATACAAATATATTGATTGTTAAATATTGTATTTCTATTCAATATCAATGTAGTTTATACGTATAATCTTGTGCTGGCCGAAGTAGATATTCAACTGAAAAATGTAGGCAGAAGAAAAGTAGGTAACAAAGTGTTGAATACTGAAAAGTTGAAAAACGAGGAAATTAGAAATCTTTTCGCTGAAAAATTCGAAGAAAAATGTTCAAACGAGGAAAGCATAGGCGCAGGTAGTAACGCACGGTTGGAACATATTAAACGTTGCTTACAGCAGGCTGCAGAAGAAGCAGTAGGTTACCGCGAACACAAAACTGCTAAGAAACCATGGGTTACAGAGCAGATGTTGCAGAAAATGAGGGAGAGGAAGATGTGGAAACAGGTTGATACAGAAGAGGGCAGAAAGATGTACAGAAAGTTAAATAATGAATTACGAAGAGAAACAGACAAAGCGAGGGAAGAGTTTTACAAAAGAAAATGCGAGGACATAGAAGAATTAGAAAGAGTTGGGAAATATGAGGAAATGTACAAGGAGGTGAAAACTATGGAATTTCGGAGGAAACAAGGGAGTATCATGATGGCAGTAGAAAATAAGAATGGGAAGGTAGTCAGCGAGAGAAATGAGGTCGTAGGAAGGTGGAAAGAATACGTTGAAGACTTATTTGAGAGTAGGGATAGACCGTGTAGCCTAAATGTTGAAGTGGAAAATGAAGTAGGCGAGGATGATAAAGGATTTAGTATTCTTCAGGATGAGTTTGAAAAGGCTATATCTGAGATTAGGAATGGAAAGGCAATAGGAATAGATAACATACCAATTGAATTCATTAAAAATATAGGAGACAAGGGAAAGAAAGAATTGTGGCGACTATGCAATGAAATATATGAAACAGGAGAATGGCCAAGAGACTTTCTGAAAACGATCATGATACCGATGGCTAAGAAATCGAACCCAAAGAGATGTGAGGATTATAGAACTATTAGTCTCATATCTCATGCAGCTAAAATTCTGCTCCGAATACTGAACAGAAGGTTATATGGAAGAACAAATAAAGATGTTGAGGAAGAGCAGTTCGGGTTCAGAAGAGGCAAGGGCACAAGAGATGCTATTGGATTATTAAGGGTGATCGGTGAAAGATTTATAGAAAAAGGGAAAGAGGTGTATGTTGTATTTATTGATCTAGAAAAGGCTTTTGACCGCGTGAATTGGGAATTGTTGTTGGGAGTTCTAACAAAGATAGGGTTGGAATGGAAAGATAGAAGACTCATAAGAAACTTATACATGAACCAACAAGTAAGTGTTAGGATAGGGGAAGAACTGACGGAAGAGAGTGCAATTGGAAGGGGAGTTCGACAAGGATGCTGCCTCTCGCCAACACTATTTAATGTCTATCTAGAAGAGATAGTGAAAAAGAGCCTACATGATGATGATGGCATTTCGGTAGGAGGTAGATTAATTAGATGCATAAGATTTGCAGACGATATGGCCCTTGTTGCAGAATCTGAAAAGAAAATCAATAAAATGTTAGAAAAAATGAGAAGGGGCTTTGAAGAATATGGGATGAAAATAAATGTTAGAAAGACAAAAGCCATGGTGATTGGAACGAAGGGGTCTGTGTCAAATATAAAAGTAGGAGGGGAGAAAATAGAACAAGTGAATAGTTTTCGATACCTGGGTAGTGTTCTTAGTAATGACATGAAATGCGAACGTGAAATAAAAGCAAGGATAGGAATGGCGAAAGAAGCCTTTAAAAGAAAGAAAAGTGTGTTTTGTGGGACCTTGAACAAAGAGTTGAGAAAAAGACTCATAAAATGCTTCGTGTGGAGTGTTGTGCTGTATGGGGCGGAAACGTGGACATTGCGTAAGGGTGACGAAAATCGACTGGAAGCCTTCGAAATGTGGGTGTGGAGAAGAATGGAAAGTTAGTTGGGTCGAGCGGAAAACGAATGAGAGAGTGTTAGAAATGGTGGGTGAGAAAAGAACACTTTTAGATATTATTAGGAAGAGGAAGAGAAACTGGTTGGGACATTGCCTAAGAAGAGATTGTATCATGAGGGACGTCCTAGAGGGTATGTTGGCGGGAAAGAGAGGGAGGGGCCGAAAGAGACTACAATTAATGGATGATATTAAAACAGAAAGATCATACGCGAAGACGAAAAGGTTAGCGGAGGATCGTGGAGCATGGAAGCTTCTCAGCTGCGGCAAGTGACCTGCCAATAAAGGCAGAATACCTATGATGATGATGATATACGTATATATTCTTTGTTTTGTAAATCCATATGTAAACTATTTCTAGGAATATTTACCTTACCCGGCTACCATAGTCAAGCGGTATAAGATTAATCTGACGTTTTCAAAACCCTGTCAGGAATTTGAACTCCGCTCAGAGCATGCATTTTTATATTATTAGCCCTTCAGTATTCATTTGTTATTGCCTTTCGTTTATTATCGCCTTGTTTAGTCTAAAGGGCACAATTGTGAGACGAGACATACTCAAAAATAGCTTATAAAACAATCATTTGTATTTACTGATAAAAGCGAATTCACATTATTAAGGACTCACTGTCTCTTGAATTTCATTTTTACTACAGCATCATACGGTATATATGAAAATATATTATTTTCTTGTAAAAGTTTGAACAAGTCGAGTTTCGTTGTCAGACTATAGGGATTCCATATTGATACCGAAATATAGATGTTCTACTTCATTTTAGATAAAGAGATAAGGCTGCACATGGAATCTATTTTTGGACGCTGAAAACAGATCTAAAATAATTTATTGTTATATATTTCCGTTGTTTGCTCTATTGGGATCCAGTATTGAATGGGAAGATATATTTAAATACAAAGATAGGGATGGAGAAGTAATTTATTCCTGGTGGAAGTTAACTTATCCCCTACGTCAATATAGAAATTTACAGTTTACGCTCTCATACTTTCTTTTAGATTTACCGTTTCCTAGTACATTCTCATTATAATCGTGAGTTTTTATTAATCACCATTCTTCTATAGTCTAAAAAGTATAAACACTAGATAAAATTAAAGGTTTCGTTTTCCATTTTCAAAAAATACCAGCCGATCTGAAAATGTTAACCAACAAAAGCTTATTGTTCGTGTCAGAGAAACACATTACAAGTATGTTAATTGCATTTTCAACTTAAGTATTTTGCTACTAATATTGTGATTTTTGTTTTCTTCTTATAGGTAAGAGTTTCCTGCATTTAATTTCAACCATAAGCCAGCAGCTTCTTTGATGTAAGTACAGATATATACTGGTGAACTTTTTTTTTTTTTTTTTAAATTTTAATTTACTTTCGAATCCGACAGTTTTAGTAGAACATTAGGTTTGGCCTTCGTAGGCTAAGGTTGGATAAGATTGATAACTGGTAATTGCAAAATTAAAGTTGAAAATAAATTGACTCAATGTGCGCTAAGAATAGGCATGATTGGGAACTGATAATCACAAAAATTGCTTGTTAAACGTAGCCTAAGAGTAGGTACGATTGACAATTCGTAATTGCAGAAATAAAGTTGGAAAATATATTGGTCCAGCATAGTCTAAAATACGACATGATTGCAAATTGATACTTGCAAAAAATAAAATTGACATTAAGTTGACCCAATGTAGACTTGGAAAAGCATAGTTGAGAATTTATAATTGCAAAAATAATGTTGAAAGGTAAATTAAATTGACGCAACTTAGGCTAAGTCGACATAGTTGAGAGTTGGTAATTACGAAAATAGAGATGACAAACTGTTTGACAACATAACAACTATCATATCATGCAACGAAATATCAATACATTTGTTCGTTGATATCATTTCTGATGGACTCAAATAGCCACTTGGAAGCCACTCCCGAGTATACAACAGACCAACTTTACCAAATCTTCATATTGAACACACCTCCAATTCTTGATGTACGCTATCACTTACCTTGGCATCATATGAGGGGCTGAAAAGAACAGTGATGTAAACGACATTATCATACTTTTGAGATATAAGCAGTTGCATACTTTGAGACCCCTTCAGAATTCAGGAGAATCACGTGTTCTGATTAAACAATTACAATTGAATCGTTGAGTTCGAAAACCGGTAATCTCCATTGAAGCTAATTTGAGAGAAGAGACAAACAAAACTAAATTAGTGAATATGTATCTGACCTTTTGGGTTATTTTCATTTCTGGAAAGTAGAAAAATGTCAGATCTACGGTCTGAAAATGAAAACAGCCCTATATGTCAGATACATATTGACTAATTTAGTTTTGTTTGTCACTCTCACAAATTAGCTTCAATGGAGATGACCAGTTTTCGAACTCAACAACGATTCAATTGAATAGCTCCAGTGGTTTGCTATTATATTCTATGAACTAAGTGTGTTTACTTGGGTAGTGTTCAAACATATATGCAATATATTTGTTTTCCATGTCATACCAGATTTCCGCAAACATTTCTGCTCATTGTTGTTCTATAAACATGAGAATTTACGGTTACATTATTGTTTCTTGAACTTTGATAGTACCTTTACTCTTGTATATAATAGTATAGATTAAATAATAATATATTATCGTTGCGTATGCAACCGACCTTAGACAAATACCAAATATGGGCCGACATGCCAATGGCTGGCAAAACAATAGTCTACATGGACAACATGAGTCCTTGGCTAACTATGCATCTAATATCTTCCCTTCTGCATTAGTATAATGCTCTGGATCGTTATCAATATCTTCCAGACTCTCCTCTAAAGCCATATCAATTTCCTCCTCTCGACTTACATCTATCACAACAGCACTCAAGCTTTCACAACGATCTCTGTGTAACTTACACCACTTTTGCTCTGACACCAATCACGTTTTCAATGAATGTTAGTGAACCCAATCCTCTCTAGACGGCAGCAGAATGCAGATATCACTTACACCTCTGTTCCTGAAGTGCATTAGGGTGCAATCGACTGATCAATGGTGAAACCCTATTTTGTTCCACAGAGTCACTTACACCACTGTTCTTTTCAGCCCCTCATATATAACATTGAACTTTGTTTGAAACTACAGATCAAGGAATTTCTCACCCAAACTCTAAACAGGCTTGATTTGTTCAAGCGCTTTTTTGCACAATCTCGGGATTGAAACCTTCTGCCGTACGTCACAGTTGTAAACAAGCGTTTATGCAGTGTTATCACATAGCATGGGCTGCTGCCCCGATTAAATTTTATCCGAAACTGGCTGCTATAGAACGTCATGCCGTGTGATTTGCATATCGAATCAGTTTACCAATTCTTCTTCGATTATTCTACGGTATAATCGAATTCCCATCTTTGCTTATTCATCTGAAGCATCTTCGAATTCGATATATTACCTGTAGATTAGATCAACACCATCCTATACTACAATCTATTCTGTGGTATGACAGGTACACCGATTCCATCGTGTTATACCGATGCCCCAATTCAACACTTTATGATCTTGTATTATCTCCCACAATAAAACAAATATGGGTCTTCTTTGTCCTATTAGTACATGAAACGCCACAGGAACAGGAGACAATATTACCTGTCTCTTAACAAAACATCATAATGTGGCATCCAATCAATTCATGTTCATGTTCATTTCCCTTATAGACCTTTCTTCCCCGTCGTCTTTATCTCCCTTACTGCTATCTATATATTCATTACTTTACCTTCATCATCTTGTTTCTTCTTAGTTGAAACTGTCCATTCATTAATATGCAGCAAAATTTGTTATATATATTTAGCACTTCGCCGGCCCCCCTTGACCTCCCCTGGATACGGGCCTGTCTCGCACTACATAGATATTTTTTGTAACAACACGGACTACCAAAGGAGTCATTTTGTACCCATCTGTAACGATTAAATATATTTCGCAAAAGAAACAAAATTAGAAAGTCTCACAGAATCTACAGTGACTGAAGTGATCATTACATGGAATAAGACTAACAACTATTTATTAAACTGCCATCTAAGAGTGACACTTGTAAATGTCAGTCACGTCTCCTACCAACGGCGAGTTTGGGGGTATTTTGTACCCGCCAATTTAAAATAGCAAATTTATAAGACACACTAATACATTGACTGAAGTGAACAGTACACGGGATAACACAAATCTCCAAATTCAAAGGTAGAATACAACTATTTATTATACTGCCATCTAGGAGTGGCAGTTCTAAATATTAGTCATATCTTCTACCAACGGGGGGTACTTTCTGCCCACCAACTTAGAATAACGGATTTATGAGATACACGAATGTTCAATTTGCACCACCGTAAGTTACTATATGCTTTAGCTAAGCATGCTGACTAATAACATATTACTTTTACAATTTTAAAGAAAGGATTAGAAGAGCAATTACAAAAAAAAAAAAAAAAAACTTACTGTGGTGGACACAAAGTACCCCCCGTTGGTACTGCGAGGCTTAATGCTGAATGTTTGTGTGTTTGTTTCTCCCGCAAACAAATCCATACTGTTGAGTCGTTATTTTAGACCACAACTTATTGGAGGTGGAAGGGATTCCTGATAATTTTGGGAAGTAAACGTGGGCATAAATGAACTTATACGAGACCTCACACAATCTTAAGACGGGCATACATTTCAGCTCGAAATTTCATTTTCCCGCGATATCAGAAGCATATCAGTCTTAAACTACTTGTTACCAGACAATAATTAATTGAGAATTTTTGTTTTATTTTACACCTGTAGAATGTATTCCCGTACTTTATAAACACCCTGAGTAAATACATAAATACATGCATATATATATATATATATATATATATATATATATATATATATATATATAATATGGTTAGCCTACGTGCCTTCAGAACGGGAGACCCGTGTTTGATCCTCAGAGGAAGATGATGTGGTTTGAATTCCATATTAAGCTGTAGGTTCATGGCCAAGCTTATATAGCCTCAGTGCTGAAAGTAATGCTAAACTACAAATCAAACAACAACTTGTATACCTAGGTAAATAAAACGTAAACCACATATTTTAAATTAAAAACAAATCTTCATATTGATGTAAATCCAAATAATAATACTTACATTCCTAAGTCTAGGTGTCATTTCAGTGAAACTTTCTATAAATTTTTAACACATTTGAAACCTAGCCAAGTCCCACCAGTATGCCGCGGCGCACAGTTTGGGAAACCCTATTCTGAGACATCTAGTTAAATGCCTATTCTCGTTCCAAGCACAATATTATTATGTTTTAGTATACTATAGATTCTAATTTCCGATTAAATTAATGTTGCTGCGTGAAAGTTAAACCAAGTCTTTGTACTCCGTTTGTATCACATTCACTATTACATTATCTTTTCTTCTTATGTTGCGGGAATGTTCCGTTGCTCCAACCTTTTTCGAGATTTCTAAATGCTTTAAATTGGTCCTTTATCTCTTCTCTCTACCTCTTTTTTTCTTTCTTTTGGAAAAAAATAGATTGTCCTTTTGTTCGCTTAATCCGTCAGTCCACCTCGATATACTACTTTTTTCTCCAGTTTGTGGAAAGGGGTTCTCTCTCTCTCTTTTTTTTTTACTTCTTTTTATATTTTTTGGGTTCTGCGGCGAATTTGTGTAGGGACTGGTTGGTCGCCTCAATCAATCTCTACTTTAGGTGATGGAGCGGTAATTGCATCACCGAAGTTCTATCTCGTACTCTGCCCTCACACCACCACGCTTTTCCTGGGTCCGCCACGTTCGGCATCCCTCCCCTCGTGGACCCCATACCACATAATACTTTTGCTGTGTGGCGTGTACTATCTTTCTCTCCCTTATCAAGATCGAATCGCATCCCTCCTTGCACCTCCTTAGCCCTTCAGAATTGCTGAGAGTAACCGTCATTCAGGGGTTAGTAGATGGACCTTAACCCTTTAGAGTTAAAGGATAGCAAGGGTGTTAGTTCAGTGTAGCCAGGAAAAGAAAGAAAAAATACCAGAGGATGGGAGAAGCTGGTTGAGATACAACGCGCAATGAGAAAATCGAGTCTAAACAAGCATCATGACCAACTGAAAAACAGTTCTAAATCCTCGTTTTTCTCCCTCTTTCGGACTTCCAATGAACCTTCCTCCCATCTATTCGCTCAATGCATATATATATATATATATATATATATATATATATATATGTGTGTGTGTGTGTGTGTGTGTGTGTGTGTGTGTGTGTGAGTGTGTTTGTGTGTGCGTTCGCGCAACTTTTTGAAAAGCATGCAAAGTTCCAACACATCCTCTGGTCACTGCTGTCTCTTCTCCTCTTTTATGTTAAAATGTCCCCGTAAAAGATGATATGAAAAGAAGTCTCCATAATAAATGTGGTTTGATGACAGTTTATCAGGAAAGTGAGTCAATAGCGTTTTTATCTATTTCATTCACTGAAAATTAAAGAAAGTTCCTGTATTAATATATCTGGATAGATCACAATTTTAAACATTTTACGTGTAGAAACTTCATGAAGTTATTCGCCTACTTTTTTATTTCCTTTTAAACTTTAAAAGTTAACATTTTATATAGATGAAAGAGCTGACAATATGCTATAAAATAAAATAGTCATACTCCTTCCAAACATTTATCATATAAATGTTATGCCATAATAGATATACCTGCTACAGTTTTCTATAATAATAATAATAATAATAATAATAATAATAATAATAATAATAATAATAATAATAATAATAATAATAATAATAATAATAATAATAATAATAATGGTCCAATCTAACTGGTGAATGGTCAATTTGTAGTGGAAGAATTATAAATTCGAAGGAAAGAATGGTAAATGTTAGAGGATAAGAATGAGATATTTGAAGGAGACAATGGTAAAATTTGGAGGATGAGAATAATAAATTTTAAGAAGAGAGCAGTAAATTTGAGAATGAGAATTGTATATTTGATGCAAATAGTGGTAATTTTGGAGAATTAGAAAGATACATCTGAAAGAGAGTATGCTAAATTTAGAGGATGAGAATGATGAATATGAAGAAGAGAATGGTAAATTTGGGTAGTGAGAGTGATCAATTTAAAGGAGAGAATAATAAGATCGGGAAATGAGAATGATTAATTTTGAAGGAGAGAATGGTTAATTTGATGGATGAGAATGACAAATTTGAAGGAGAGAATGATAAATTCGAGGGATGATAATGATAACTTTAGGGATAAGAATAATAAATTTTAAGGAGAGAATGATAAATTCGAGGGATGAGAATGGTAAATTTGAGGAATGGGAATGATAAACTTAAAGGAGAGAATGGCAAATTTGGGGACTGGAAATGATAAATTTTAAGGAGAAAATGGTAAATTTGGAGAAGGAATGTCACAAGTTTGAAGGAGAAAATAATAAATTTGGAGAAAGAAAATCATAAATATTAAGGAGAGGAAGGTAAATTTGGGGAATATAAATGATAAATTTGAAACAGAAAATGGTAAATTTGGGAGATGAGAATGATATATTTGAAGGAGAGAATGATAAATTTGAAGAAGAGATTGGAAAGTTTGGAGGACGAGGATGATAACATTTTGGGAAATGAGTCTGGTATATTTGAAAGAGAGAATGATAAGGTTTGAAGATTAGAATACTAAATTTGAAGGAGAAAATATAAATTTGGATAACGTAAATAATAAGTTTGAAGAAAAAATGGTAAATTAGGAGAATGAGATTGATTAATTTGAAGGAGAGCATGACCAATTTGGGGAATGAGAATGATATATTTGAAGGAGAGAATGGTAAATTTGGGGCAGAAAAATGGGGGATTATGTTCAAGGGGGGAGGATTAGCACTCATAGAACATGCTTTATTTGAATGTGAAATGAAAACATGTAAAGGAATTTAGGACTTGTTTTACATGTTTATACCAAATAAAAGAGATGATAATATTCATTGAGGCATGTTAGCCTAATCTTCAGTTTAAAGATAAATGCATTTAAAAGCACTTATTTAAGACGATCAAGAAACTTATGAGATGCTAGTATAATCAGGACTAACAACACTGTCCCGAGGCGTCTGCATACATTGTAATCTGGATTCCAGACAACCGCACTGCCCACATTCACACCTGCAGACGAGATAGCTTATGTATATGTATTCGAGCAATTGTTAAGTCCCCCCCACATTCATGGACCATTGAAACATATACTACCGTCAATTTCAGTACGAGTTTTGCACCGTAAACTGTTTTATGTACCCTAAACAACGGCAATTAAAACATCCTGTTTCCGTTCCCTAATAACGTGTCCAAGGCGACTGAAACATTGTTAGCATATAGATGTAAATTAAAGACTGGTCAAACATGTTGCGAAATCCAATTATCTCTTTGAAAATTGAAGTTGCATTATAATCCAAGAACAGTTGGCAAGATAGGGTACTGTGACCAAAGTTTGACTCAGATTCATTTCATTTTTCCTCATAATTTCTTTTTCTTTCTTTTTTTTTTTTCTTTTTTTTTTTTCAAGAAATAACATGTACCTCCTATCTTCAACATTTACAAGTTTTCCACTGTAGATAATGACAGTGGTGTGATTTTTCGTGGCGTCGATTTTTCCCAATAAATATAATCATGACAATATAAATAATGCAATTTAAGATTACTATAGAATGTTTATAGTAATGAAACAGAATAATATATTAATTACATTAATCGCTATCTATTAATGATTTCCAACTCTTAGAGCAACATTACAACCGGAAATTGTTGATTTGTACCATTTCCGGTGGTTAGATCTCAGCAAACTTGATTCTTAGCTCTTAACCCTAAACATCCTGAACAAAACTGATGTCTGTCCATCAGGTAGTTCTTGAAATTTTTTTCTCTCTTATGGACGGACAGGGTAAATATATATTAAGAAGTTTTAATTGGAAAACAATGGATAGGGTATACATATAAAGGAGTTTTGATTGGTAAACCATGGACAGAGTAAATATAGGCTATATGAGGAAGTTTCCATTGGTAGGCTATGGATAGGGTAAATATAGGCTATATAAAGAAATTTTGATTGGTAGGCTATGGATAGGGTAAATATAGGCTATATAAGGAAGTTTTGATTTGTAGGCTATGGATAGGGTAAATATAGACTATATAAGGAAGTTTTGATTTGTAGGCTATGGATAGGGTAAATATATGCTATATAAGGAAGTTTTGATTGGTATTCAATGGATAGGGTAAATATAGGCTATATAAGGAAGTTTTGATTTGTAGGCTATGGATAGGGTAAATATATGCTATATAAGGAAGTTTTGATTGACATTCTATGGATAGGGTAAATATAGGCTATATAAGGAAGTTTTGATTGGTAGACTATGGATAGGATAAATATAGGCTATATAAAGAAGTTTTAATTGGTAAGCTATGGATAGAGTAAGTATAGGTTATATAAAGAAATTCTGATTGGTAGGCTATGGATAGGGTAAATATAGGCTATATAGAAAAGTATTGATTGGTATTCTATGGATAGGGTAAATATAGGCTATATAAAGAAGTTTTAATTGGTAAGCTATGGATAGAGTAAGTATAGGTTATATAAAGAAATTTTGATTGGTAGGCTATGGATAGGGTAAATATAAGCTATATAAAGAAGTTTTGATTTGTAGACTATGGATAGGGTAAATATAGGCTATATAAGGAAGTTTTGATTGGTAGGCTATGGATAGGGTAAATATAGGCTATACAAAGTTTTGATTGCCCTAACAGCACAATTACATAGTAGGCATATGCCTATAATATTCCCTCAGATACATGGGAATGTGCCCCGTATGTGTCTTATGTATTTCTGAGAGAGAAATTACGTGGATGGCAAGTGATAGTAACAGTCTATGTCCGCCCCTAGGCACATGCCTGACATGTACCTGGGGAACGTGCCTATGTTCTAGATATGTTCCCCATGCCGTAAGCGTCAATGAATCACAAAATTACTCTCCCAATATATGTTAAATCGCCTATATTCGTAATGTGTTTACATTAAGGTGTCTAAAAAATAGCACTTTAAACAAGTAAAGAAATGTACACCAGGGTGGACGCGAACCACCAACCTTTGGATTACTAGCCGCGTAATCTTCCGACTTGGACAGGAGGCGATGAAGAGGTAGAGGTATAAATTTTTGAAGTCTTTTGAATTTGCCTAATCAGAGTGCTCCATTAACTGCGTATATTCGACGATGACCGGCTATATAAAGAAGTTTTAATTTGTAGGCTATGGATAAGGTAAGTATAGGCTATATAAAGAAGTTTTGATTGGTAGATTATGGATAGGATAAATATAGGTTATATAAAGAAATTTTGATTGGTAGGCTATGGATAGGGTAAATATAGGCTATATAAAGAAGTTTTGATGGATAGGATAAATTTTGTAATATTTCTTGGTAGAGTCAATAATAGTCCGGGTTTAACCCTTCACCAATTTTGTTTTAAAATAATTATTTATGGAATAAATTACAAAGATTTTGTAATACACAAAATGAGTGTTTTCAATGTCTGTCTTTAGCACACGTAAGTGACCTTGGATGATGGATAGAACTAATTTTGTACGGGAACTCCTTTGCTCATGGCAGGTTCCAGGATATACTAAAGGATTCGCTCTTATAGTGAACCTTTTTTGCCCATGGCAGATTGGAGAGGTTCGGTTGCGTTTAGGAATCCCCGTAACTCATGGCAGCCTCCAAGGACTTAGGTAAGCTGAGAACTCCTTTGTCCAGTGCTACCTCAGGAGCGGATGTTCTGCAATCAATGATAGAACGAGATTCTGATTCCGTTTAAAGTGGAATCTGAATCACCGATGCTGTCCCAAGAAAAATCAAACCCGGGATACCGTGTACTAAAGACACAACACTATGGCCACTAGACAAGGAGAGACACGGGGTCTATCGGAATTGCTGCTTGTGTGCTCCTCGAAGTGGTTATACGTTTTAATAAGATAACTACTGTACTTTTCACCACATTATGACACACGTTTAGTTACCTTGCAAGCGCCATTTTTGGACTGGTGGTTCCTATGATCTCCCTCCTCACGTATGTGAACTCTGGATCAGATGCGTAAATTTGTACTGAGTAATTCTCAAATGCATTTTCCCCAGCATATTCAGGACCGTATTTAGGTAAGTATTATTCTGTGCTTGAGCATATTAGTACAGTAAAATTAGGCAGAAAAACACCTAAACCCGGGCATCCAAAAAAACAAAGGTTTGGCTGCTCCAAATTATTTATTACCCTTTCCTCTAAGTGTGGTAAAAAGTCTCCGCAGAAATAGTGTCGGGTTTGGGAGAGGGAAGGGGTAGAAGGAAAGGGATTAGAAAATTATCTTTTCTCTTTGTTAAAGATACAGTTATATTTTTGCTCCGCAGATGTCTCTAAATTACAAAATCTCAACATTTCCTCTGAGTATTGTTATTTTTAAATCAACATGCATAATTATTATTTTAAGATTAATGTTTAAAAAAATGTAAACGACATTCTCTTGTGTATCTACTTTACCTTTTACGTTTAAAACCTATTTCTGATAATTTACTATGTCTTCCAAATAAAGGCACACTGATCAAGTATAATAAGTGGTATTACCGGTAGTTGTTTCATAACAGTTTTGATTTGCTTTGTGGACGTGAAAACGATATTATTATCATTGTTAGTATGAGTTGTGTATTGCAACATTGTGTTGATAAAGGTGGTGAACTTATTCGGTTAACTCATAAAGGGAGAGATAGAATAATAGAGTGTAGTGAAATTAAGCAAGATGGTGTGAAGGAGAAATTCGAAAAGGAAGTAGTGTTGGAAGTGTATAAGGAGTGTCGTAGGCGCTACACTTTAAAACCCAAGCCACCCCCCAACAGTTCCAAATCCTGAGCTTAGACAAATTCCCCGTGCTCCATTTGACTTCAAAACACAGTGTTTCTTGTGTGGTCCGTGATGCAAACCAGAAGCTAAATGCTAAAAGTTTTAATAACTTGGTTTCGACTGCACAACCCTTTTACAAAACCTCCTCAGTTGTCTTCTCCATCTACAGGTGTATTGGCTGACTCTACTACAAATTGTGACGAGGCCAGTGATATTGGTCTTTCTGCAATAAAAGAGATCGAAGAGCTGAAATTCAGTGAAATCCATTTAAAAAGAAAGTATACCGTCAAATCGTTAGCAGCCGTGACAAAATCCGTCACCATCCGAAATGACACCACTCACGTCAACCCCAACCAGTTGTTCCATCGCATGGTTCGTAGTGTGAGAACAGAAGAACATTTAAGAGAAATATTTAAATATGAACTATGTACATACCCTCCCTCACTGTTCGATGAAACTGGTTTGATGAGGAAAGGAACCAAGTCTTCAATCCTAAAAGTGTTACCAAGTGCAGGAACCAATCCACCTCCTGATGATGAGATGGCACTGAGGGTATCATATGTGGTCGATGGAGGGCATCTTCTACATCGTGTTGTTTGGCAACGCCCTGCAACGTTTCAAGTAATATGCCGACAGTATAGTGACTATGTTCTCTCCCATTACGGAAGAGCTACTGTCGTGTTCGATGGTTATAGGGAAGAACTCAACACAAAAGATGAGGAACTTCTGCGAAGGTCTCGCTCAGCTAGCAACATAGATGTGAAAGTAGAAGACCACATTCACGTCACCTTTGGGCAGAGTGATTTCCTTGCCAACCAGAACAACAAGGAACAGGAAAGAGGGTATCATGTGCTTCAAGCATATGGGATGCAGACACTTTGATTGTTTCGACAGCAATCGCAGAAGCTCAAAATGGGATGGAGGTGCGAGTAATAGGTGATGATACTGATCTGTTGGTTTTGTTAATTACTTTTGCTCCCCCATACTGCAGCTTACGCTTAAAGATGATTGTTCCTGGTAAAGAAAATCAGTCAAATAAAATTTACAACATTCAAGAAATGCAGCATGAAATAGGGGACATGAAGGAAGTTCTGTTGTGTGATTATGCCTTTACAGGCTGTGACTCTGTGTCCTCAATATATAGGAAAGGTAAGACAACCCCATTTAAAAAAGTTAAAAGTGATGAGGAACTCAGAAAAAAATTGCTTATTTTTAATTATCCTAATGCACAGGCAGACGATATTGCTGAAGCTGGCCATGATTTTCTTTTTCTATCTTTATATGATTCCCACAAGACACGAAATTTGGATGCTTTACGCCACCAGATATATTTAATGACAGTTGCAAGACAGCCAGTGCAAGGTGAGTTTAAGTTAGCTACTCTACCTCCAACGAAATTGCAACAAGGGAACATTCACTGAGAGTCTACCACCAAGTGCAACAGTGGAATGGATTCAAGAAAAACCCACTAAAATGGGGCTGGAAGAAGGTCAGTGGATATCTGCATCCAACACCAACAACTTTTGCTGCTGCTCCAGCATGGTTGCTACGCCTCATCTCTTGTTCATGCACAAAAGAGTGTTTAAGTGACTGTGATTGCCGAAGAATTGCCCTTCAGTGCACAACCATGTGTACTAACTGCGCTGGATATGGATGCAGTAATACAGATTTTGCCACTGATTCTCATGCGGAAGAAGATGTGTTGACAGATGACGAGGATATGCAAGAATTTTCTGAAACAAATTCAGATAGTGATGAGAATGATGAAGAGAAATGAAAATTCTCTGTGCTTAATGCGTTAAGGTAATAATTTTCGTTTTAGGTTTGTCTAATTATATATGTTTATTTATTTATTTATTTATTTTTGCTTTCCATACAGTAAACTCTAATTATCCTTGTAATTGGGTGGTGCGGCAAACTTATACCGGACAGTGCGCAAAATGGACAAACAAGAATACATCTATACGAAATTTCTTTTGTCAATTAATCGATCATTTGAAAACAGACACATGTTATGTGGTGCTACAATGCATACCTCTTCTTAATGTCAAATTGAATTAAAATTTACAAGTGAATCTCTACAAATAACATTATTACTACCTAAACAGACAAGTTTGTTGATTTGCTTTCTCATAAAAAAGTCCACTGTCTTTGTTTTAAGTGTTAAAATACCTTTTCCTTTTTGTGATTTTATTTTCCTACGTAGATTTTCTTCAGTAAAGAAGATCGCGGATAATCGAGAGTTTACTGTATATGTTTTATAGGTGTCAAGCATATAGATTAGATGTCAAGGATTGTATATTAAAGTATTACTTATATTATGAATATACTTTTGATCAACAATATTATCATTTTTCTAAACTAATTTCAACAACTCATACCAACCCCCCGCCCCCCTCAACCCTCCAAAACCCGACAGTCTTTTGGCGGAGACTTTTTACCACATTTAAAGTAAAGTGTAATGAACAATGTAGAACACTCAAACCTTTGTTTTTTTGGATGCCCGGGTTCGGAGCTAATTTTACTGTACTATATGGCCGCATAGTTTAGTGGGCAGCAAAATTTTGAATTTTTTAAAAGTTCACAATAAAGTAATATTTAAAACTAACAACTCTCCAAGTCATGTGCAAACGAGAGAAAATATATGAATGTGTTCAATAGGCTCTAATTAGAGTAGTTATTAATTAGCTATCTTATCTGGTTATGTTTAAAAGGTCATCCTCTCCCACCCCACCCCAAGGGATGAGGTTGAACGTGAACATCTTGGAAACTGATACTGTTAAACTCAGCGACCTCCAAAACTATGAATTCAACACTAATATTTGTCGTTTTCGATTACTTTTAAAATCTCGCCCCCTCCATGGGAAGTGGAATATGACCTTGAAGTTGAATTGGATTAAAACAGTCATTATTCATCTTAGCGACCCTAGAAACTATGAATTCAACTCTAATATTAGTCGTTTTCCATTATTTTTTTTAAAAAATGCTCCCATGTTATTCTTATGGGAAATTTGCACCTCCATATCTCAGCGCAGGTATGACCTACGAACTTCTAACGGGTCATTTGGATCATTCTCTCAGAGCTTTAAAATATATTAAAATTTCATGTTTCTATCTATTATGGTTCTCGAGTTGAAAAGCGCTACAGGCAGACAGCTTATTGTATGATTAATATAGATGCTATTAAATCTTTACTGGCGGTGAATAATGTAAACAATTATTTTTCCTCAATGGATGAGTGGTTAAGCTCGTTTTCTTGTAATCAAGGGTTCCCGGGTTCGATTCCCGGTGTGGACATAAGTGGTTCGGATCAGAAGTCAAGCAGTAGATCCCATCCTTAGTACATCATCATCCCATGGAAGGCAATTGCAAACTAACATGGGTGCACCTTTTCTAGAGACCTTTGGGTCGAACACTTACCTTCGGGCAGAACACCACACCATAATCATCATTGAGAGAATTATGCCATTTTAAATTACGTTGTAACTTTTGTAACTTGTAATGCCTCAACTGCTGCTCAACAAGAGCCGGTATATTTGCAGAATCACGGCTTGTTTCCTTTTTGAGATATAAGTTTGTGCGGAAGGGGGCGGCAAATTATTTAGAGCACAGGGGCGCACACTATATAAATACGGGCCTGAGAGTATGTATCTATTTGTTTTGTTAAATATTCTCCAGAAAATAGTTTGAAAAATCATTTGGCACAATTAATTCTCGAATCTCGCAGAATTCATTGGTGAATGAATTATGGAAAATGATTGGAGTAAATATTCCAAATTTGATATTAAACCCCGTTTAAAATTGAATATGCTGATACTATTGTCTACTTTTTCGTCAGCCGTGTTGAACTAGATGATCAAATACCAGAGATTAATTCAATTATTTAAATTTGGTTTGAAATTGAATGTCAAAGTTCTCTACAATGATTGATTGTGAATACCTACAATTTTATTGTACTTGTTCGACTATAAGAAATCTTAAACTACAATGTTTGACGAAGTTATTTTGGTTTTGAAGATCAGGAGATAATTGAACTTTGATGTGACTTTTTTTTAAAAAATAAAACAAACTCTCTGTGTAATTTCTACTGAAACGATTGCTGCATGTATATTGATTGAATAGGTATTGGAAAACAACCACTTGAAGACAAATAAAAAAAAAAAATGAAAAATCCGAGGCACCAATTGTTCGTTTCTATGTATTCTTGTCATTTGCTCCTGTTCTTTTTTTTTTTTAACATTTCTGTTTTGATATTTGTTCCTTTTATTTTCTACTTTGCGTGATTCCTATTTAGAATCATGCTGACACGCATTCCGCCTTCAACATGGCCATTTGATCAACCTAAGTACCTATTGTGTGAGTGTGTGTGTATACTTTAATAACGTTTTGTGTGCCCTCCATTTATACGAATGTGTGTGTGTTTGTGTGAATATATCTACAGACTGATAGTTTTGTCATATGAAAATGTCATTTATTTAATTTGATAGCAAAACATTTGGAAATGAATGTGATCTCCCTTAATGTGTAATATATATGAAGTGAGTTCACACACACGTGCTATAAATGGGGGTGGTACTAAAGGATCTACTTCTTTTTATCTTCATGCATATCTGGACGTGTCTCTTGTGCCCGCCCTTAATTATTTTTCTGCGTTAATAGGTGTAATTATATTTATTTTAAATTAAAAATATATACTTCGTATACACTCTTCTTAGTGAAAATAGCAACGCTATGAAAGAGATATGTAAGTAAAATTAAATGTATTTCCCAGATTAATTACATGACTTCCTAGTTGCAATTTCAGAACCGTTCAACATCCTCAAACTTTATAAATTAGTATGTAGTTATGTCTTTACCTACTGGAATCATATGGTTACCAAATTAACCGCTCTTTCCGGATACCAAACATTTTTGAGACCACGTCTGCTTTCGGCCTTCCTGTTAGTCAGTAATGGTTTCAGACAGTGGCGTATTTACGATTTTGTTTTGGGGGAGGCTTTGCTAACTTTCGGGGGGTGATTTGCCTGGAAATGTGAAAATTCTGTAAGATATTTTATTTATCTTACTATAGTAAGTAAGATTTCGGGGAGAGCTTAAGCCCAGAAGCCGCCCTTAAATACGCCACTGGTTTCAGAAGATTTTCCCAGGGGGGATTCAAATATTTTAAGGTAAAAAGTAATATTGCGAAAATACAGACAATCCACAATAGAAAATATTGTCCCGGGGGGCCTGGGGGTGAGGATTAAGATGATAACATATTTTCTGATATGTTTGCGAAGTATATTGATGGTACTTTCTGTTTGTATTGTTCTACTCACATAGACAAAATAATATAAACACATGAACCAAAAAAAAAAAAAAAAAAAAAAAAAAAAATTGGAATCGCTGGGCAGGACTAGTGGGAGTTTGTCGAAGCAGAGGAAGATAGTGTGCCATATTCACAGCCATACAAGACTCGTCATACAGGTAAGGAAGCTTTACGCTGACGTATGAGGCACAGAAAGAAAAGTGTTATTGTATTATATCGAATTAATTAAAGAGGTGAGCGGAATATTAGATTGTTAATTTAATTCAATTACTTTTATTTTAGTATCCCCTTTATTGTTTTCCCCCTCTAAAACTGTTAAACACGAGAGAGTGACGGTACCGCCAGTCTTTCTCGTTACCCGAATCTGATTATCTGCTGTATTGTAACCCATAGAACTCGAATTTCAACTGGGTTCGAACCCAGCCCCCGCCAAGTGAATTTTGTGGTGGACAAACACCGTGTGCGTGGGTTTTCTCGGGGTTGTCCCGTTTCCTCCCACTTTCTTCATTCCACCATTTCATTCATTACTCATTATCACCGTCTCCTTTAGCCTAACCGGCATAACCGTGGGACGTAAAACTCAAAGATTTCATTTCATTTCATTTCGAATTTCAACTGACAACATAGAAAACGTATGCATGTTTCTTTCCTATGAATATACATACTGTATCAATATAAAATAGTATGGTTAATTAGGATTATATGGATAACTTGTGAATATTAGTAGAACTTCAGTTCATGTAGATTTAAATTTGTACATGAAGCCCGTGCTGTCTTAAAGTGTGGCTTTAATGAATCTTTGCCTGAGTGCCTCACAAATATAATTACATATATTACATGAAGGTGCATACCCAGAAATGTTTTTAGAATGGATCCAAAGCATTTTTTGGGGGGGTGAGGCGGAATAAATCTATGTAATATTGAACCCGAAAAGCAGGCCGGTAGCCAGCCCCAAAATTTAGGGGGACCCGGTAGAAGTTAGGGGAGGCCGATCCAACCGTACTATAGTTCATCACATATTATAGTTCCTTTGCAACCCTACCGTGAAAATTTTAGGGGGGCGGCAAAAATTTAGGGGGCAGCCCCTTAGATCCACCTTGGATACGGGCCTGCCGAAAAGACGATAAGTAACTGTTATTTACTGCTACCTATATTTTTTAGAAAAATGATAAATCTTGAGTATTTCTATAAGAAAATAAAAATATAAATGAGGCATAAACTCAAAACTTTAGCCCACATCAATAATTTCTCTGTTAGCAAGTATAGTTCTTAAAACTAAAAACAAAAATCGCTGAGTAAATCAACGTTTATTTAAAAATAATATTTCTTTATTTATTTAAAAATATTAAAATTATAATATTAAAATATTTTAATTTTAAATTAAAATTAATTTTAAACAAAATATAAAAATATAAAACTTAATATAATATTAAAATTATTGTAAATTTTTAAATAAACATTGCTTTGCTTTGTTCAACGATTTTGTATTTTTAATTTAAGTTGTTTAAGATAGCAAAGCCAGTATGAACCACTTAGTTCAGTTCTGTTTAAGAAAGTCTACAAATGTTAGTCGAGTTACGAAATTTCGGGAGAATCTGGACTTCCGTGGACACGCCCCTGATTGCGTGCAATAGTTAGTTGTAGAGACTCCAGTATATTGGTCCAGGAGTCCATAATGCTCTTTAGGTGGAACTGAGTAGAACAATATATTTGTGTGTGTGTGTGTGTGTGTGATTGTCGTATCAATCAATCTACTTTTGACAAACCAGACAACTGTGTTTCTCTTTATCTCATTCCTTTGCAATATGTGTAAAATTGAACTATATTTGCATTCTTTTGTTAAGCTTTGCGCATTGATTTATTGGTAGATATGGTTTCATTTCAATACGTTCAACACAATGAAAAGAAAAAAAAGCATGGAAACTAGAAGAAGGAAGAGAAATAAATGTGTTTCTAAAGTCAAAACCATTTAATTTGCACGTTATGCAAACTGAGTAAAACTAGATTTTACCTTTTATTCGCACTCCGAAACTATAATACGCTACAATAATAAGAAAAATATAAAAAAAAAGTCTATGAATAGAGACATTCAGAGCAATATTTTCCAGAAATATAACTAGACCGCAAGCTTAGGAGTTTGAACCACACACACACTTATACAGTATATACCACTTTCACGGCCCCCCGATTTCCCTTCCCCCTATTACTCTGTAGTCGAATCTGTCTCCTTTGTATGAACAAACAACTTACCCAATAGTCCCGTCTAAGACCTTTGAAAGTACGCAAAACGGATTTCTTTTGTTACATGTCCGTTGCCTAGGAAACTGTCCAAGAGCCTGCTGTGACCTTTTTTATTTTGCACAAAAGTGCAAACACTGAAGAAATAAATTACAAAAAAAAAGTAGGAAAACATACACGAGAATGAGAAGCAGAGACTTTTTGAGGGAGACAGAAGAAAGAAAATAAAAAAGTAAATAAATGCCCTATCAGAAGCGAGGAGCGCAACGAACGGGGAAAGTCCGTGAAAATGTTCTGTACCAGGTTGCATGATTATTAAAGGAACACAGGAGGTCGTTTGGTCCTTCTTCGTCGCGGTGGGAAATTAAATTGAATCGAGATCCGACTAGTTGCTACTGGCCAGACTACTCTGACAGAAAAAAGGAAAACAAAACAAAAATGGTTATTTTCAATCCTTATGAAGCTTTATATTTCCTAGGAATATTTTTCAATAATATATATAATTCTTTTACCGAATCATTTTTTTTAAAAAAAATCCTCATAGATCTTAGATAAATCAAAACTTATTTACCTTATGTGGGATTCTTTTGTGTTACAAGTATTTGCTTACACACAATACGTATTTCTGACTTTTTTGCTTTTTCTTGGAAGGCAGTGAAACAAATCTTATGGACTAGAAAAAATATCAATTGGCAAACAAAACTAGGGAAGGTTTCGTGACTTCAAAGTATCGATATGTCTTTTCTTTGTATGGGCATACTATTTTATATTTTCATATTTCTGTGGTGGTGTCACGAAAAAAGTAGGTCATCAGCAGTTAAGACTTATTTTTTTTTGTTCACAACTTTACACTTTCAAACTATGGAATGCATCAGGGGTTGTGATTCTGGTTATGCTCCCTTAATCGAGACCCTCCCTCTCAGAAATATTGTAGGGGTTGTCAGCACCCACACGAAAGAGAAAATAAAAGTAAGAAATGATAAATGAGAAAGAAATTAAGAAAGAAAACGGGAAAAATTCTAATTTTCCCTGTAATGTTTAAATGATAATAGGGCCACACTTTTTGATATAGCGAATGGGAGGGCATAAACATTGTAAATTTTGTACTAAAGATAAACTTTTCCTATCAATTCGTTGCATTGTATACATTATCATTATTCAAAAATAAGCTCTTAAATTTTGTTTTATTTAAACTTTCAGTTTTGATTTTCTTTTACAACTTACAAATCTAATCGATGACGAGTTCTAAGATAGGGAGTTTGAACCAGGCCCGTATCCAGGGTGGTCTAGGGGCTAAAATTTTCACGGTAGACTGGCAAATGAACTATAATATAATTGCATCGGGCCCCTCCTACATTTTTGGGCTGGCCACAGCCCTGGTTTGAACTCCATAAACTCTTTGGTTATGCCATCATACTATCATTCAAGAACGTGTTTCACTATGAAGAAATAACTCCAGTTTTATTGATAAATACCTAAAACTGTGCTTTCAGGATTTTTTTTTTTTTTTTTTTTTTAAATTTCCGAAGTACTACTCCCTCGCCTTCCCGCTAATCTTGAGAATACACCCAGTAGCTCGGTTGTGCACTGTGAGTTAGAGCATTCTCACTGATTTTTCAAATCCTTTCGCTTGTGGTATGCCTAAGTATGGTAAATGTAATAGAAGACTATGTATCTCCATCCTTCAGACAACATGTATCAGAGTAGTATATAAAAGTCCTTGTTTCAGCCCAGATTTATTCATATTCCCTTCCTGCTACTGTGCCTCTACTACCTTTTTGTCAATATTACTGTCTCTTTTAGCTATTTATCTATTCAACACAGGTGTAATAGATATCTTACAGCGATGTTGTATATTTGTAACACTTCCATTTTCTTGTAATCTTAATTGTGGGCAAAAGGTGTTGCTTAAAAGTGCATAGACTGTGATGACGAAGAAGAAGAGAGATATAGAAAAAAATATGTTGATAATATATATTATTTTTAACCGTAATATTGTAATACCAGATTCGTCGTTTTTCGGGGTTGCTATGACAACCAGTAGTTGTTGATTGATCGTGATACTAAGAGAGAATATAAATGATGAAAGTTGAGGTTGTCTAAAATCACTGTGTATTATATCAAAGTAGTAAGGGATTGATGATGTGTGATTTCATTGTACGTGATATAATATAGGCATTATATTAGCGAACTGGGAAAAGTAACGATTATATTTCAGAAAAATTATCGTTACAATCTTGAACCTACAAGTGGATATAGGAATATGTCTTGAAGAGGCGCTGAATGTGAGACTGTGAGCCGAATTTCGTGTCCCTAACTTTAAGAAATTACGATATACATACTTCTTATTATAATAATGGTAATTCTCACCACTTTTTCTTCTCTTCTACATCAAATATTAAAAACTGAAATATGTGTCTCATTATTTTAAATGAGAAGTCCATATTCCAAATTTCATGTCTCTAATCTTCAGAGATTCCGAGGCATGATCATTTTAAGATAATAATTGCCACCCATCTTTCCTCTCGATACCCATCGAATTTCCAAAATTCCTTCCTTAGTGGGACCTTCGATCACACAAGCAGATCTAGCAGTTGATCGACCTTCGGCCTCGCACTTTTCATATCTCTAACGTATCTAATCTTCAGAAACAGAGAAGGTAGCTGTCAGTGAGTGGTAGAGCGCATTATTCTTGAAAATAGAATCTCTGATTCAATCCTCGTCTAAGTAAGTTTGGTGTGGAGAACATCATGTCTGTGGGATTTTTCAGGGTATTCGCGTCTCCTTCCATTTTCTCATTTCCCCATTTTTTTCATCGTCATTCATCTGCCTTAATCATCGTCTCTCTTAGCCTAATGGGTATATAATCGTGGGACGTTAAACTGACAGATTTCATTTTTCATTTCTAACCTCGAGGGATTTCGTTATTGAAGAGATCACGTATTTAATTCTTTTAAATAAAATACCTAAATACCATATTTCATATATCTAACCTTAACGAATTTCAAGGTAATAGCCATCTTATATTAACAATTGCAACAACGACCCTGTTTTTGTATCCACCTTTTTTTCTTCCCTTCTACAGGAAATATCAAAAGACGCTGAAACATTTCTTTGATTATTTTAAATGTGAAATCTAAAAATAAAAGTCATGATTCCAATCTTAACGAATTTCGAGATATGTATATATATGGACATCCAATTATAAGAATTCTAACTTTACCTTGTTTTCATCTTTTTAACTTCTCTTCTAGAGCAAACACGGTATCAGAAGAACAATGAAGCACGGGTGTAATTATTTTAAATGAGAAGTCCATATACGAAATGTAATGTCTCTAATCTTCGGAAATTCCGAGGCATAGCCATTTTAAGATATCCTCCCCCTTCCTCTATACTCGTCGAATTTCCTAAATTCTTTTCTTACTGGGACCTTACATCACAAATCCTATATACTCTATTCAAATTTCAACACGGGGCCGCGGTGGCTCATCCCTGGGGCATGGGGTCCCCGGTTCAAACATTGCTCCCGCCAAGTGAACTTTGCGGTGGACAAACACCGTGGTCTCGTCGGGGTTCTCCCACTTTCTTCATGCCACCATTTCATTCATTTCTCATAACCACCGCGGGATCCCCCCAGAACTAAGAAATACAAATTAAATAAAATGGATAGACTACCGCGATATTCAAGTGGCTCGTATGACGATATGCTTGATAAACTGGAACAGGAACAAGGACATTTAATGTACCAAAGTGTAAATTCAAATCAAAATAAAAGTATAAACAAAAAGGAAGATGAGGAAATATTATCTGCCGACGAACAAGAATTAGCGAGAGAAAAGGACAAATATCAGGAGGAGGGATCAGTGGGAGATATATCACAGACGTATGAATCTGCTTTAGAATTTGTGGACAACGCAGTAAAAAGGAGCAAGGCTAGTGGTGCTATTGCAAAAAGCATAAAGAAGGAGCTAACAAAATGGCTCATTCAACAATCAAAAACTCTAGGCAAAAACGAGCATCTGAAAATGGAAAACGAAAAATTGAAGCAAAAAAATGAAAGATTGAAGACCGAAATTGCAAAATTAAAAGCCGAAAACGGAAAACAAGTAGAAAACAAACCAACATATTCCTCAGTTCTTTCGGGAGCACAAAATACAGGACTGACTAGCAAAAGAGCACAGGTGGTGCAACAAGTAATAACAAAGCAGAAGCCCACAATATTTCTGAAAGGAAAAAAACAACGAAAATGTAACGGAAGTACACCGAAAATTCTGTTCAAATGTAAACCCGGCAAAGGAGAAAATAAAAATTACATCATTAAGGAAAATGAAGAACACAGTAATTGTAGAGACTGCTACCGAAGAAGACATGAAAAAAATAATAAGGAACAAGAAACTTCAGGAAATGGTAATGGTAGAACAACCCAAGAAGAAAAAACCATTACTCATTATATACAGTGTCCCATCTGATTTCAAAGATGAAGAAATAATAGAGACACTCATAGAACAAAACTTCGAAAAAGAAGAAACAGGAGAAGTACAAAGTGAAATAAAACCAAGGTTCCGAACTGGACCCAAAAATCAAACAAAATGTCATTTAGTCATAGAAGTCACCTCTAGAATTAGAAGAAGGCTACTACAAAATGGCAGGGTATACCTCATGTATGAGGCCCATGCAATAAAAGATTTTATAACTATTCCCAAGTGTTCGGTGTGCTGTGACTACCTACACATAAGTAAGTACTGTAAAGAGGAGAGAAGAGTCTGTAACCACTGTGGAGAAAATCATGACCGGACAAATTGTCCTAACAAGGATAAACAGAAAGTATGCATCCCTTGCACAAAAAGGAAAAAACAATGTAGTGCAAAAAACGATCAAGACTGTGCAACTTACAAATTGTTATATGAGAGAACAATAGCAAGAATTGACTTTTAATAGAAGAAAATAGTAAAATAACAACAAAATCTTTGAACTATGACAAACTCATATTAACAAAATGAATAACCAAGCTAAAGAAGAAAAAATAACAGTCATTCAACTAAATGCAAAGGGAAGCAAAACAGTAATGGATGAAATCAAAGATTTGGCAGAAAAAGTGGAAGCAGATTTGATTATCCTTCAAGAACCATATACAAGAAACAAAAAATTAACAAACATGGGAACATGGGAAACAATTGTATCTAAAAGTCACACAGGAGGAGACCATAATTTATACAATACAGGTGAAAAACCACAGGCAGCAGTTATAAATAGGAACAAAAATATAAAGATATTAAATATTACGCAATTCGGAGATAATTGGACTGTGTGTTTAGAGTTAAGGTCTACTTTAGGAAATTTCAAACTAGTAAACTGTTACTGCCAATATAGCATGGATATAGAACCCTTTTTAAACAATATCGATGACTTCTGTCAGATCTACCAGGGAGACAGTATTTTAATATGCATGGACTCGAATGCAAAATCAAATTTATGGCATAGTAATAGAACAGATAAAAGAGGAGAAAGAGTGGAAGATCTAATAATGAACAATAATTTAACAATAATCAACGAAGAAGGAAATCCTCCCACTTATAGAAGCAGTCAAGGAGAGTCAAATATTGATCTAACAATAGCATCAACGAAGATGCACAGCCTAATAAAAAATTGGAAAGTTTTAGATGCGGCCACTGAAAGTGACCACAATATAATAATCTTCGACATAATAAAAACAAAAACTCAAGAAATAGTCACAAACAAGGGAGAGGAAAGATTTCTATATAACCCAGATAAAATAAATTGGGAAAAATTTTCTAACGAAATAAAATTACCAAAAATAGAAAATGGGAGCAACCTAGATCAACTTGGCCAACAGATAGAGGAAGCAACAAAAAGTGCAATAAAAAAATCAACTAAAACTAAAACAACAACTACATTAGAAATAAATAATAATACATTTTGGACAAACGAATTACAAAATTTAAAGAGGAAGACAAGAAAAGCGAGAAAATTATACCAAAATACTATAGATAATAATCTAAGAGAAAGAAGGTTAAACAAGTACAGAAATTTAAAACAAAACTATCAAAATAAAATAACAGAAAGTAAGAAAAGAAGCTGGCAATCTTATATCGAAAAAAATCTGAATATAGATCCGTGGGGAGAGCCTTATAAAATAATAAGCAAAAAAGTAAAAACACCTACCACTCTTTCAACCTTCAGAAAACAGGACGGGACGTACACAAAAAACTGGAAAGAAACAGTGGAATACCTGATGAACATCTTGCTGCCAAAAGACGATCAGCGGGAAGACAATGAAACACAGACACAACTACGAAATTTAATGACGGTGACTCCAATAAAAGATAAAAGTGACGAAGTTAAGAATGAAGAAATAATAAATCACATTAAAAGATTAAAAAATAAAAAGGCACCAGGTCCAGACTGCATAAAACCAGAAATTTATAAGAAAAACGCGGATAAATGGGCACCATACTTGTCAAAGCTGTTTAATCTATGTTTTAAAAAAGGACAAATACCCAGAAGATGGAAACAGGCTAACTTAGTAATTTTTAAGAAATCTGACGATAAAAAAGATGACGATCCGAAATCCTATAGACCTATATGTTTACTAAATATTATAAGCAAACTGTTTGAAAGAACAATAACAGAAAGGATTAATCGGACGAGAGTTTTAGAAAATGACTTATTACAATATGGTTTTAGGAAAGGAAAAAACACAGAAACAGCTATTAAAAGAATGATAGACCTGATAGAAGAGGGAAAAGTAGAAAAATATCAAGTAGTGATGTACGCTGACATAAGTGGAGCATTTGATAATTTATGGTGGCCAGCTTTCTTCAACGAATTAAAGAAAATGAACATCAGTAAAACACTGTATAATATAATGTTAGATTACTGTAGCGGAAGACAAATACAAATACAAACACCGGGAGAAACCATTAAAACAATAAGCACAAAAGGCTGCCCACAAGGCTCGATACTCGGACCCTTAATGTGGGATGTTACACTACAGCCATGTTTAAATCACTTAAATAATATGCAAGAAACAATCGGTGTTGTGGGTTATGCTGATGATCTGGCAGTTGTATTTTCAGCATCATCAAGAAATGAAATAGAAACAAAAGGGAAAATAGTATTAACAGAATTAGATAATTGGTGCAAAGAAAATAAGTTAAATTTATCAGCAAGTAAAACTAAATACACGGTCTTTGGTCAAATCTTAAAGAGGGATCCAATAATAAAAATTAATGATAAAAAAATTGAACACGTAAATGAATTCAAATATCTTGGAGTATGGATCGATAAAAAATTAAACTTTCATAAACATATAACAGAAATAACAGAAAAAGCAAAAAAGGTAGCCAACAAATTACTAACAGTTGCAACAAAGGACTTTAGATTGGACAAGAAGATTTTCAAATTATATAACAAGACAATTTTAATGGCAATCTTACAGTACTGCGTGGGCATATGGGGACACCGAATTTTTATGAACATTAAACTAAAAGAAACATTGACAAGAGTACAGAGACTTATTTTAATAAGGGTAAACAACATAATGAAGACAATCCCAGCCGAAGTACTGCAATTACTTACATATGAAGAACCAATACATCTCCAAATATTAAGAAAATGTATCAAGACTTGGATCCAAAATAAAGAAATGACGAAGATATTAGAAATCACAGGAGAAATACCAAGCTGCGATGACGATATTGAAAGAATCATTCGAACAAAATGGGAAGAAGAATGGAAAAATTCCAGGAAAGGTGCCAGGACTAGAAATATTATACCAGATTTAGAAACAAGAGAAAGGATGGCAAATATAAGTAAAGATGTGATAGAATATATATCAGGACATGGACCATTTAAAACGCATTTTAAAAGACTAAACTTACAAAACGATGATAAATGCTTTTGTGGCGATCTTCACACTCCGGAACATATTTTCTGGTCTTGCGACAGGTATATAACAAACAATACAATAAAAGAAATAAGGAATGAACTGAAAGAAAATAGCATAAAAACGATCATAGAAGAAGAACATAAACTAGAAAAATTTAGTACTCTGGCAAGACATGTTTTGGAAAACCTTTGGAAAGAAAGACGAGAAGAAAGAAGAAGAAGATAAAGTTTGTGTGATACACTAAAAATAAAAATAAAATTAAATAGATTTGATATCAAATAAAACAATCAGCTCTGAGGAAGCCAAGAGCTAAACACTTTATCTGCTTAGTGTTTTAGTGTTAGTGTAGTGTTGTAGTGCAGAATGTGCAGTGTTTGTGTTCTGTCAAGAGGCAAAATTCAAATCTAGATAAAAAGTAAATAAACAATAAAGATAAGTTAATATGAGAACATTTTTGGGAAATCTGGAGTACCGATTTCCTAACAAACAAGAAGAAAAACTTTTAGGAAGTCTGGAGTACCGATTTCCTAATAAACGAGAAGGAAATTTTTGTGTTTTTACTATCATAACTATCACTTTTATATATTTTATTAATCATTTTTTATTTTTAGTATCTTTTCAGCTCTGTCTCTTTTCAGGTTTTATGTCTGTGATCGTCTGTGTATGTACTTTTGTAAAAAAAATAATAATAATTGTAATAAATATAAATAGTAATTTTAAAAAAAAAGAAGAAAATAAGGCATGGTTTATATAATTAGGTACCATTCCATAAAACAGAGCCTCACCTCAAATCTGTCGAGGACGAAAGCCGAATAGCAAGAGAGAGAAAAACTGAAATAAAAGAGTATATGAGAGAGAAAAAAGGCAGAGGCAAGTTGCGACTGCCCTATAATAAGACCGTAAGAAATCGGCCAAGGCAGGGGGAAGTGGAGGCTTATAAAAAAAAAAAAAAAACACCGTCTCCGTTAGCCTACCCGGCATAATCGTGGGACGTAAATCCCAAAAATTCCATTTCGAATTTCAAGACTTTAGCTTAAGTAGTTTTGTCTAGATGTTGCTCAGTCTGTGATGACTTCTTTCGTATATAATAACGATTCATGTAGCTGATAATTAGACATTACGTTACACATTGTATGGACAATTAAAAATTAATAATCATAGTTTGTACCTCTGATAAAATATAATTAATATTTAATATTATTATACAATAATTACTTTCATTACATTTATTTCATAATTTTAAGCACTGTTAAAACAGTCTTTATTTTCTTGAAAACACTAACGTGTTTGCTGCACGTAGAAAGCTTTTAGTGCAATTTTTTATATGCCTTTCACATAGCTTCATCGTGTAGTAAGATGAGTAACAACAGAGTAATTAATTTCATGATTGCTGATAAAAAATATTTAACTGATTTTGCCAAATCGTTATTATGAGTACATAATGTTCATAGTTAACGTTAACAGTCTTCTTTCATATATTGTCCACTAATTATTGTTCTAAATTGCAATTAGAGATTTGGTGCCAAAATTTGACAATAATTTGCTGACAAAATTTGGCAGTCATAATTGGATGACCAATAACTCGGGAATAATAGCCTTGGGAAAGTATACAGTACACCAGTCAAGTTTTATTCTTCTGTTTCAACTGATCAAGGCAAGATAAGTTTTATAGGACTAGGATTAGTTATTAGATTTCTGGGCTTTCGGCACCTATGGCCAGGCCCGCAACCAGATTGGGGGCTAGGGGAAGCCTGGCTCCCCTAAACTTTTCGTGGCTCCTCCAGACCTCAATATGGCCATGTGAGCTCATGTATGAGGGATGACGTCCCTCGGCGATCACACTACCAGGGGAACCGAAGAGGAAAAAGAGAATGCGGAAAGAAGATAGACTATCTGAGATACAACTTGCCTGGTGCGAATGAGGAAAATCGAGGATATACTAAACCTCACTCATGACGGCTGTCTAGAAATGTTTTTACACTTTTTCGACCGAATGTTCCCACCGGGTAAAAACCAGGAGCTAATTAATAGTGACACAGACAATCCTAACAGTGACACGTACACTCCTAGTAGTGACATACATTGATTTAACAGTGACGCAGATAATCCTAACAGTGACACGTACACTCCAAGTAGTGACATACATTGAGCTAACAGTGACACAGATAATCCTAACAGTGACATATATTGCCCTTATAGTGACACAGATAATCCTAACAGTGACATATATTGCCCTTGTAGTGACACAGATAATCCTAACAGTGACATATATTGAGCTAACAGTGACACAGATAGTCCTAACAGTGGCATACAGTGACCTAACATTGACATATATTGACCTAACAGTGACACAGATAATCAATCTTACCAGTGACACATTCTTAAAAGCAACATGCATTGCTCCTAACAGTGACAATCTTAACAGTGACACATACACTCCGAAGAGTGACATACAATGTCCTAACAGTGACACAGATAATCCTAATATAGTGACACACATACTGTTTGTGAGTTTAGAACTAGTTCGTCAAAGAAATAAATTTCGACAAAGCGATTTAATAAAGTAGAACTCTTGTTTTCCAGTTGAAGCATGCAAATATGACGTAATGTTCTTCTTTAATATATATTTTCCTTATGCATATCCTTTTAACGAACATAAATTCTGATCATTAATCAGTTTCACTTTGGTAATCTTTCTAAATAAGACAAAAAAAAATAGAGTTCATTACACACAAAGGACAGATAGATGTTTAAACAAATGAAAGATGTTTAGCGTTGCTTAAGTAGAATTTGTAAAGGTGGCTTGATTTATTGAGCTCGATCATGTTTTGTGGTCTCAGAGTTCGAATCCCAGCAGTAGTTTATTGTTCTTGTATCCTCTTGGGAGTAAACAGGTTTTCCCCTGGCCGGTCGGAAATTGATTCTTCCCTTGCGTTAGCGGTAAATCCACAGACAATGAGTGCTCCTGGTTGAGGTTTCTGTAGCACAGGAGCACCGGAGTGGAGGAAGATGGTGGGGGGAAAGGGAGATCAGAGGAAGGAGGAGATAGAATCGGGATGGACAGCATGAAAGAAGAATGGTGTGAAGCTCATTTATCACTGTTCGCCGGGACAAAGTCCCACGCTACGGTTCACCAAAAGACACGATCACTTCTCCCCAGGAAAGAAAAGTATCTGGATGTATATTATATATATATATATATATATATATATATATATATATTGGTAGATGCATATATGTGTGTGTGTGATGGGAAGCGAATGGTGGAGACGCAAAATGATGATTTCTTTTTCTCTATGCTTCCGACATTCAAGGAAAATTTCTGGAAACTATCTATCGTAAGGGACTTAAAGAGGAAAATCTCTCTGAACGTGAATCTCAGGGAAGGAAAATTGAATTTCTTCTTATTCTTTCTTTCCTTTTTTTTATATATATTAAGGAGAGAAAGAGAGAGAGAGAGAAGAAGAAGAAGAAGAACAAAAACTATATTCCAATCCCTCCTTCAAATCTATTTAATGAAACGCATTTCTCTCCTCCTCCTCTTCTCATTCGTACGTAGAGAAACAAATTCGCGTACCTTGTAATGAAACGAATTCTTTTTTCTAGTTTAATATCTCACGTATGCTACAATATGAACTACAGAGTTAGTCTGCTAGAGAGAAATCTAGTACACCATGAACCATGTTTGGGGAAAAAATATATTTAATACAGCCACTGTCGTACGCAACATTTTTTTGGCAAAGTTTTAGAAAAAAGAAAGAGCAAAGTACACTCATGTCCAAAATTATTGTCGCATTGTCTATAAATATGTTGTTACAGGGATATAATTTGATAACGAATTCGCCCGGTATTTCTTATAATGTTAGTTTCTTGTCCATTTAGCAACATTTTGTTTTACTCATTCCAATGTTCCTGTTTATAATTCTTTTCCTATGAAATTTACCACAAATATACATTTCCTGATTATATACATAGTATCAGTATTAAAAGTACCCAGCAAAATCATTATCAAATTATATTCTTACAAGAAGACAGTTATAGATATGCGACAATCATTTTGGACATGAGTGTACATAGTTTAACCCTTTGACTACCAACGGGACTCATGTGTCCCATGCAAATAATTCGAACATATTTGGATTTTATTAGAAGAAAATTCTAAAAGAAAATACACGTTGTTCTTCCATCGATTAAGATGTGACTAGGAAACTATGTTTAGTTTCCAAAACTGTGTACAGATGTCAATAATATCCCACATTAAAGAAGTCGTATATGTACAAATAAAAGAATATTCATATTAAATAAAGTTGTAGTAAAAGGGTTATATTTATCAAATACTTTATCGTAACGCGCTATAAATCTTTCTTCTAAGACAATATGTCGTTTGAGCAATAAAATATTTCTTATATTTATACAATCTATGAAATCCAATCTGGTAGTAACGGGCAGCGGCACTGAAAAGAAAAATTATGTGGCGTACGAGAAACGTAGGTTAGATGTGTAAATTCTGTAGTTTCTGGACTTAATATGTAGGAAAAGTATAACTGAAAAAGTGTATTTTATAGTATTTTCCATATAAGTGTTTCGAATAAACGTAATTGCTGTACGAACGAAAGAACTGTATATAGGTGATCAGGATCTCACCTACAGATAGACGGATGTAACACATAGCTGACGTATGTTACATATGAATACGTGTGTAATATACTGAAGACTGTTATTTCAGAATCCTGCAACAGCATAATGTAACATCTAAGGCCAATACGTATGTAGCATATGGATAGCGTATTCTCCGTATTGATTTCTGTAGTAAACATAAGGATTCCGTATATTTGTACCATATACCACTGTCCAGATAACAGATTTTTCTCAGAGGTAAAGCATTCACTTCTAGCTGGTGCGTGTGGACCCTGTTTCGATCCCAACTCGCGCCAAGTGGATTTTGTGGTGGACAAACACCGTGTATGTGAGTTTTCTCGGGATTTTCCCGTTTCCTCTCACTTTCTTCATATCACCATTTCTTTTATTTCTCATCATCACCATCTCCTTTAGCTTACACGGGGTAGGCGAGGGACATAAAACTGAAATATTCCATTTCATTTCATTCTACTTTCTTGAATTTGTGTTCTTTTATTTCAAAGAAACTTCTACTTTCTTGAATTTGTCTTCTTTTATTTTAAAGAAACTTCTACTTTCCTGAATTTATGTTCTTTTATTTTAGAGAAACTTCTACTTTCTTGAATTTGGGTTCTTTCATTTCAAAGTTGTTCTTACTTCCTTAAACTTATGTTCTTTGTTTCAAAGAAATTCCTACTTTCTTGAATTTGCGTCTTTTTTCAAAGAAACTCCCACTTTCTTGAATTTGTAATCTGTTTTTCCCTACCTTCAAAAGTGAATTCTTTGAGAAAAAGAACAAAGATCAATTCCAGTGTATATTTATTTACATTTTACCTTTCTGTACTTATTGTATATAATGCAATAGGAAATTTTCACCTATCCTCTTTTCAGCAAGACTGTATTTTCATAAGAATATTTTTCTCTTTTTTACTTATTTGTGCTTCATTTCACTTGAAAATCTAAATTTTTAGAAACAATTTTGGGAGATTTTGGGAGGCGCCTTCAGCTTCATATCTGCATATGCCTATGGATTCAATTATTTCCACACAGATTCTGACCATCTAGTAGTTATAACATTCAGTATGAGTCTGTTTTGGCACTTTAAACTTCACACTAAATTTGATTGACTATCATTCTTAGTTAAGTTTCAGTATAAGATGGGGCAACCTCACGTGTTTACGTGTATTGAAGTTTCACGCAGTCATCAATTGAACTTACTTGGGAGTATAATTTGAGATTGTCGGCAAAATGAAAAACTTGAGAAGTTTTAGTGCACAGAGAAATATTATTAGTAACATAAAGAAACTACAGGAGACCTAGATTAGATCCTTGAGGGACTTCCGATAAAATATTCTGACAGAACTGACCTATAAAAATGCTTGTGTCAATGAAGAAGACAGGGCAAAGGTATTCAATGAATATTTTGCTAGTAGCTTTGCTTCATCCCCCCCACCTCACCTTCCTTCCCCTACCCTCTTCAACCTGTTTGTTCGGCTGCAATGAGATTGCGCACACTTTTCCAGTTTTATCAGTTTTACCTGATAAGTCATTGACAAGCTGTCGTTATGTACAGGATTGCGCACAGAAAAATTAAGCAATGTTGTCAGATGGAAAATATTTTCTCTTCTGTTATGTAAATCTGTAAGAAAAGAACAGCGGAATACCCGAACCAAGGGCCGAATAAAATTACTATGATTGAGCTAATATAGAAAATACAGAGGAATTAACACATAAGGATAGAGAAGCTATATACTGCATTCGAAAAAAAGAAAGATCTCACACCAGTTCTTCCAAGAAATATTACAGAGGCTGCTTCAGTAAGTGATTGAAAGAGAAGTTGAGAGAAGGAGTATGATGGAGAAAAGTTACTATTTATAAATGAAGAAGCTAAGATTATCGTCCTAATTTGTGCGAGTAACATTAGGTACGAACAATTATAGCATTTACTGTGCATAGTCGTAGTGTATGTAATAAAACTTGTAGATAGCTACATAATACTGTTTGTAATCATATATTCTAACTAGATTTAGGAAGGCGATTTAAGATATATATTGACAGATGCCATATTATTAATAAGTAAATCGTGTAATTTTGCAAGGATTATATTGGAATGCAGTGTAATTAGTATGAGGAAGTAGTTTACTCACATCGTTGTATTATACTAATAATATTGTAATTTAAGTTTATTGTATCGCACATATTATTGTAACGAGTATCCTATTATATGATTAGACTTTAACGACAGGCCTCAATAAATTTACCAAAGCAAAACTTTACGACAATGGAGAAAATTATTCACTTTTTCAATTTTCAATTTTCCCCTAAAACTTGGTTAGTAGTGGAAAGTATGTATACTATTTTACTATTATTATTATTATTAACATTAAGAATGTCATCATTAATGTTTGCTTTGTTTTATTGGTTCCCACCTAGAATATGGGCTTCAGAACCCTCAGTATCTCCTCGAACGAAAATAGGGCGGAAACATTTCACAAACATTACAATTAATAATTCTATTCACTTGGTCCAGATATTTATCAGGTAATCTCTTCTTTGTTGAAGATACAATCAGAAACAAAATTGAAATTAAGATCAATTGGGAAAGGATATACCAATACACAAGAAAAGGAAGATTTAAAGAAACATAACATTATATTGAAGCAGTATGAAATGCTTAACCCTTATAGATTCCGGCTTTTTAAGGTAAATTAGAGACTTTCAGTCAAGCGGCTACAGCATCATCCCTATTTATCGTAGGATCATGGTTCATACCTCGTTTTCTTTTTACAATAGAGCAACCTTTCAAATGGTACCATTCACATCTCCTTATCATGTCCCTGAGTCGGGAAATTTTGGGAGAAATCGGAATTTTTCTTTGAAAATATTTCTTTTTTTTTTAATTTTTGAGCCCTTCTGGACCCCCACTGGGTTAATGCAGAAATCTAAAACTCAATTGGAAAACACTAAGGGGTGTATTAAATGCCTGTACAAAATTTCAAGCTTTTATCTTGAACAGTCAGGGCGGGAAAAATATCAATAACCCCCAAAATGCCCCAGATTACTGTAAAATACCTTGATCTCAGGCAGAACATTTCCTGAGACATCCCTATATATCCTAGAATCATAGTTTGCCCTTTATTATCTACAGAATAAAAATGTCTTTCAAACGGACCCTTCACATGCCTCCATCGTGTATCTCAGGCGGGAAAATCGCGAAAAAAGGGATTTTTTTAAACCACAAAATCTCTTTTATTTACCTTTTTGCCCCTCTGGATCCACCTTGTGCTAACGCAGAGATCTGAAAATATCTAATAAATAGTACTCGGTGGATTGAATGTTTGTACAAAATTTCAATCTTCTAGGTGCGAAAGTAAGCCCGCCAAAAAATAATGAAAATAGGCCTAACAAAATAAAATTTAAAGTTATGATGTCATCACCTCCTATGTCTGGACGCAGGAAGGCGTGAAACCATATGTAACGTGTTCTACAGTGCCTCTAGACTTGAAAAAAAAAGTAAAAAGCTTTATTGGTTCTTTTTTAATCGAATAATGAAGACGCTACTTTAGCACCTAAAAATAGGTACTAGAACTCCGAACGGATTCAGATTATGAGACAAGAAAAATTTTAACATTTGGATTGTAAATTTGGAGGTATCATGACTTCTTGTATCTACTGACCAAATTATATTATATATTTATTTTATTTCTCACCTAGCTCAATATAATATGAATTGTATTTCTAATTTCTGTTTCTATCATAGTCTGAAGGAAAACCTTCTTTGCGCACAGATTATAAATCTAGCATTTTGGCAACGTTGGGCAAAAATCTGTGTTCAGAAAGACCAACAGAGATCTGTGCGCAATTCGGGATCTATAATGTGCGCAATCCTGTTGCTCCCGTTTGTTCTGAGTCTTTGTCTTCTATCAGTACCACACCGACTGAAGTACTCACTCTCCTCTTGTCATTGCCCCAACAGCCCGCCTTAGGGCCAGATAATATCTATACTTGCTTCCTACGCAGTGTTGCCAGTTCTCTTTCTCAACCCCTTTCGGTTTTACTAAATCGCTATTTTGCTTAAGGTGTCTTTCCCACCAGTTGGAAGAGAGCTAATTTCACTCCTGTTCATAAGTCTGGTAAAAATAAAAATAATGTGTCCTCCTATCGACCTATTTCTTTATTATCTCCACTCTCACTTGTTTGTGAAAAGATAATCAAAAACAGTCTTTTTCAATTTATTGCTCCATTTATAAACTCCTCACAACACGGCTTTTTGACAGGAAGATCTTGTGTTACTAATTTATCAGTTCTTCTGTCCGATGCTGTGGACAGCATCTCAGAAAATTCGCAACTCGACATTTTGTATTTGGACCTGTCTAAGGCTTTCGATTCTCTTCCACACCATCTTCTTCTATACAAACTCAGTTCTAGATTCAATATACTTACTTACTTACTGGTCGGCGCTACAGCCCTTGAAGGGCCTTGGCCTCCCTAACCACTCTCCTCCATTTTCTCGATTCTCTGCCTTTCTTCTCCATCCTCTAATTATTAATTTCTTTACATCCTCTTCTATGTCGTCTATCCATCTTTTTATGGGCCTGCCTCTTCTCTTTCGACCGTCTGGTTTCCCTACAAACACTTTCTTAGCAGTTCTACTTTCCTGCATGCGCTGTACATGCCCTGCCCATCTTAGTCTTCCTTGTTTGATTCGCACAATTATATTAGGTTGGTCGTATAGTTCTTGCAATTCTAAATTCGTTCTAATGCGCCATGCATTATTATCCTTTATTGGTCCATATATTTTTCTCAGGATTTTTCTTTCCCATCTCGCTAGCCATTCCTCCTCTCTCGTGTTTATTACCCAACTTTCCGAACCATACATAACTATTGGTTTTAGTATGGTATTGTACAGGCTTAACTTTGTTTTTCTGCTGACGTTTCTAGATTTGAATACATTCTGTAATGCATAACAGCATTTATTTCCGTTTCTTATTCTTTCCTGTATCTCCTCTGCTGTTTTATTGTCTTCGGTGATTGTTGTGCCCAGGTACCTAAACTTTCTTGTTCGTTCTATTGTATGGTCATCCATATTTAAATCTCCTTCCTGATTGGTCCTTTTGGAATCCTCGAGTTTCATATATTTTGTTTTGTTTGCATTTATTTCTAGACCTATTTCCCTTACTTTATTTTTCATTACTTTGTAATTCTCTTCTAGTGTGTGTGCGTTCCGGGCTAGGATTGCTATATCGTCTGCATATACTAGAATTTGAGGCATTCTATTTAAAATGGTTCCTCCTGGGTTAATAGGGAGCTGTCGTATTACTTTTTCCAGCGCTATGTTAAAAAGTATTGTTGAAATTACATCGCCTTGTCTTAATCCCCTCTTAACTTCGAATTCTTCAGTCAAGTCTTGTTCTATTCTTACTTTACATTTTGTTGATTTTAAGGTCATTTTTGTTAGACTGACTAGTTTCTTTGGGATTCCAAATTCTTTCATTATTTCGAATATCTTATTTCTGTACGGACTGTCATATGCTTGCTTAAAATCTACATACATCTGGTACAATGGCTTGTCATACTCGTAGAATTTCTCTAGTATTTGACGTAATGTGAATATTTGGTCAGTTGAACGTTGGTTTCTGAATCCTGCCTGATAATCTCCTATTATGTTTTCACCCCAGTGTTCTAGTCTTGTCGCTAGTATCTTGCTAAATACTTTATATGCTACATTTAATAACGTTATTCCTCTATAATTTCCACAGTCTGCCTTATCTCCTTTCTTATGTATGGTGTGTATTATCCCCATATACCACCCCTCAGGCATTTTCTCTTTTTCCCACACCTCCGTTATTAATTCATGCAATGTTCTTGCGACGACTTCCCCACCTCCCTTCAGTAGTTCTGCTTCTATTCCATCTTCTCCCGGCGCTTTGTTATTTTTTAACCTTAGTATTTCTTTTTGTACCTCTTCCAGTGATGGGGGTATGGCTTCTTCTAAGTTTTCCCGAGGCGATTTTTCTTTACTTGTTTCTCCCTTTTCTTCCAGTTCTTCCCTTTCTCCATTTAACAGTTCGCCGAAGTATTCTTTCCACCTGTCTAATGCCTTCTTTTTGTCTCCTATTAGGTTACCTCGCTTATCTTTGTAGAACACTGCTCTTGGCTGGAATCCTTTCTTTATTTCCCTTGTTCTTGCATAAAAGTTTCTGGTTTCCTTTCTCTCGTTCATTTTCTCTAATTCTTCTATCCTTTTCTTCTCATATTCTCTCTTCTTTCTTCGTGTTTGTTTGCTATTGTTCTTTTCTTCGTGTATTCATTAACTGTTTGTCTTGTCCGCCTCTGTATCATTCTATTTCTGGCTTCGTTTCTTTCCTTAATCGCTGCTTCACATTCTTCATAAAACCATTCCGTTCTCTTCTCCCGTTTCTTCTTCCCTAAGGTTTCTTCAGCTACGTTGTTGATCCTGCATTTCAGCATGTTCCATTTCATATCTAAGCTACTTTCTTTCCACTTTTCCCTTTCTAGATCTAGCTGTTCCTCTAACTTTCTCTTATATTTATCCACTAATCCTTTATCTTTCATTCCTTGTATGTTGTGTCTTTCCTGCCTTTCTCCTTTTATGTTTTTCATTGTATCTACTTTTTGTCTATATGTAGCCCTAACTAGGAAGTGATCCGTATCCCCATCTGCTCCTCTACAGCTGCTTACTTTTATTATGTCTGATGCATGTCGTTTATCTATTATGATGTGGTCTATTTGGCTCTTTGTGTTTCCATCCGGAGAAGTCCATGTTTCTTTATGTATATCTTTCCTAGGTTGCCAAGTGCTTTTTACGATCATGTTCTTCTCAATGGCAAAATCTATTAATCTCTGTCCATTAACATTGCTGTTAACTCTATAGACTTTCCTTTCCTTTCCTACCGTGCTTCTGTAAATCTCTTCTTTACCTACTTGCGCATTTAGGTCTCCTAGTATTATTTTAATATCATGTCTTTGCTAGATTCAATATACATGGTAAATTACTTACTCTTCTAGAAACATATCTCAGTAATAGGACACAAGGAGTTTCAGTTTCAGGTTACTTTTCTGACTTTATTCCCGTAACTTCTGGAGTTCCTCAAGGCAGTGTTCTGGTCCACTTCTATTTTTATTATACATGGATGATTTGCCTTCTTTGTTCACAAACAGCTCTACCAAAATTCTTCTATTTGCTGATGACTGCAAACTCTACAGACAAGTTAAATCAGAGTACGATGCTCTTGCTCTTCAGCATGATGCTTCTATTCTTCTCAACTGGTGTAACTCTTGGGAACTTAATTTAAACATCGAAAAATGTGCTTCTCTTACGATTTCTCTTAAAAAAAAAAAAAGACCCTATAAACCACATCTACAAAATTGGTCATCAGAACATAAATCCTGTCACCTCTTTCAGAGATCTTGGCGTTATCATTGACAGTAAACTTACTTTTGCGCATCATATAAGGGCAATATCGTGTACTGCTATGAGAAAACTAGGACTCCTTTATCGCTTCACTGACATAAAAAATCTTAGTTCCTTAAGCTTATTCTATAAGTCATATGTTGCTCCCACTATTGAGTACTGTTCTCCTATCTGATCTATGGCCCAGTGTTACCAGACCAGTCAGTTGGAAAAGCAGGAGGTTCGAAGATAAAAAACAGGAGAAAGCAGTAGACACATACGGTGGTGGCGTTTGAATGTAAATCCAGGAAGGAGGCAATAAAATTGGCCATTATTAAGGGGGCAGTAGTCAAAACAAGCAGTCTAGAATTCATTTCAGATGAACTACATTGAGCAAATGAAAGGGAAAAGTCCCGATTTATATTAATATTATTTGATACACACATGTGTGAAGTAAAACGTAGTGAAAGAGCAAAGTGGAGTGGGAAAATGTTTTTCATGCACGTAGCGATAACGTAGTTATATGATACAGTCACACGTGATCGTAGCGTAAGACGATTTCTTGCTGACGATCGTGGAGAAATGATCTAAGCCACTCTTCCAACCCAAGTCCCAATCTAAACAACACTTACTTGTAATACGATAACCATAATGCATATAGAAGATGACGTACAGTTGTATTCTTTGGATTCATATTATATACAGTAAAGGTCTATAGCTATATGCTCTACAGAGCTTTGCGTATTATAACAGAGAAATTTCATCTTTTTATGTGAGGAAACATTGAAAATTCAATATTAATAATAATATATTTCTTCAACTTCTCGGAGTAAGGAAAAAGCAGGAGATTGTTCACTTTTCATTTTCTTTCGCAGTAGATCAGTAGAACGTAGAAAAAGCAGATCTCCTGCAAAATCAGTAGATTTAGCAGCACTGCTATGGCCTGCCCTACTCATCTGAAAAAGTTAAATTCTGTAATTAATTTCTTTTTAGCCATTGTATCCTACCGAGTACCTCACTTCGAACACTTCCAAAAAATGATGTTTTAACATTTCTGAATATCAAACCTCCCCTAGTGAGAAACAAAATTTCTGACTTAATATTTTTGCATAAAATTGTAAATGGCCATATATCATGTGAACAGTTATGAAGTCAGATCAATTTTCGTGTACCCGCTAGAACAACACGATCTAGTGATCTCTTTTACACTCGAGCTGCGAGAGTTAATATTGTCCAAAGGTCCCTTCTAAACCGAATTGTTAGCACGTATAATAAGTTACCAGAAACTGTAGAGGCTTTTTTCAAATGAACATACCTTCAGATCATCTATAAATAAACTATTTTTGTAATGTTGCCATTGTAGTGTACTATCTTGATTTCAAATTGTTATTCTATTGTTATGTTACAAAATTGTTAAAATGTTTCAGTGTAAAATGGCCTAGTGCTGTATCTGAAACCTATTATAAATAAATAAATATTCAATTTGAAAATTACTGGTAGTGTAAACCATCGTCTAGGCCTAGGATTATTCTACAGCCCTCTGTGAGAAGGTTTTTTTTTTTTTTAATCTTGGAATTTAATATTTGTATCGTTATTTGTATATTCTATGCTATTACTATGTTGATCTGTATCAAGCTTAAAATAAACAATAATAGCACTCAATTTCAATAATTCAAAACCTGTTTTCATTAACTTTTATGTTTTAATTACAAAAGCCATTCACTTTTTTTTAAAAAAAGTTATATAATACCAACATATTTTATCTTACATTCCATACTTAAATCTAGGAGTACAGAACTAACTCTGGTTGTTTTTCATAACACACTGGGGGGGGGGCGGCTTGGAATTATCGCCCCGGGCATTTACAAGCCATGCGATGGCCCTGTTTACATCGATTCTTTCCAGAAGGCAGTTAAGATTGGTTTAAAGGGACAGGTTTTGCCGATAGATGACACTACAGTCTTTGCATCTCTCCCATGTACTTTTTATCTTTTTTGAAAATTTACAATTCTCTTACAAATTTTAACATACAGACTTCAATTTGTTTTAGAAAAGGAAATTCATGATCTATCAAAGGCAACAATCTGTGTCGATTTTTCATTTAGAGTTTTCTTCGTGGTTGAAATGGCTTGATTGTTGAAATGGATATTCAAATTTTTAACAATGGAACTGTTTCAACAATGAAGAAAATTCAAAATAAAAAATCGACATAGATTGTTCCCTTTAATAGGTTATGAAGTACCTTCTCTAGAAATTTGAAGTATCTGGGTTGAAATTTGTAAGAGAACTTGTAAATTTTCGTGAAAGGTAAAAAAATGCATGGGATAGATACGAAGACTGTAGTGACATCTATCGGCAAAACATATCCCTTTACACTAACCTTAAAGTCGATAAACGTTAACACTAGCACTATCTATAAGCCTAACAATTCATTTAATTGCTTGACGGAGTTGTAGAGCAAAACTAATGGCTCCAAGTTAATCAACAACGTTGCCACATAGTAAAATTTTTGATTTTCCAAAGTGGGTGAGGGAGGCCCCGGAGGGTATACCATTATATAGCATCTTCGCTTTATATTGATATGTAGAATAGCGTTTTGTTGCTCGCGGGCGCCATTTTTAGAACACCCTGTATATATACAAGAATAATTAATAACATACATATAACGAATATATTGTATATGCAACAAGGGCACCGATGTAGAAGGTATATATATGAGGATTTTAAGACAAATTGCATTCAAATTATGCCAAATATTGTATATTCATAAATACAATAGGGAGTTCACATGAGCTTTGGGGGACCCCGACCCCCCGGCCACCCCAGGGTCGGCGCCCTTGATATGTAATAGAATTTATTGTGAGTTTCAAATCAATATTCTTTCATGACATTTTTCATTTAAAAAATAATACTTATTACACGCGAAAAAATAAGAATTCCGTATATTTGTACCTGACTTTTATTGAATTTGTCAGAAAAGAAAAAAGCCTATTTTTTCTTAAAAAAAAGAAATGTTAAAACAAACATTTAGTGACACTTAGCAACCAAGCAGAGAATGATCCTCTTTTAGCAGACGAATACGGATTTAATCAGGAAACAGCAGAGACAAGACGGCAAATTTAGACAATGGTGACGCGGCGAAGAATAAGACGACGTTCATAATTACAGAACTCGTTATTTCATTCAAAAATTTTCTCTACGTTAATTAAGATAGGTTTATGACAAGCTCCGTGCCTAATTAGGAAAGATCTTTCGCACCGTTCTGCATATTTTAACGGTGATTCTATTTCATCTGAAATCTGTTTTCCACCTTCATTTCCTTTTTTTCTTTTATTTGTATGTACGAGTAGAAAGAAAAAAAAAAGAAAAAATGGGAGTACTTCCGCTGTTGTCGTTGGATTGGGTTTCATTTTGTTTGGCCTGAGGGTTATAATGAATGTTGCTAGTACAATTCTCCTCAAAATTGAAAAGAAAATTGAAATACCTTTTGTTTCAATTCAATAATTTCAAACTTACAATCCAATTTCATTTTTTATTTTAGTAAGATGTGATATCACATTGGAATGGAGAAACAATATCTGATGCTAAAAGTAAATGAACGTATACAGTTCCCAGTATAAGATCTGCTTGTATTGAGTCCTTCCTGCAGGTCTAATAACTAGTGCGTGCCTATTTTCAAGAACGTGATCCTGAGTTCGATACTCGTTGGGAGAATATTGAACGTATTACGATGGTGCTTCGAACTCCACTTTAAACTGTAGGACCTCGTCTCATATAAATTCCTTACTATACTATAATCTAAATAAGTCACGGGTTGACATTTGGTGAAGCAGGGGCGTCATTAAGGGGGCAGGAGGGGACAATTGCCTCCCCTAAGAGTTTGAGAAATACATATACTTTAATCGATTGTCTATTAATATACTAATACAAAAGGTGAAAGTCTTATGTCGGTGCTCTTGCTCTTGTCCCTCCCCCCTTCTTCAAGTGAAGTCTGAAATGACGCCCCTGCGTCTTGGCCTGGTGTCACGTCACACAGAGACCAGTTTTTCTTATATGACAAGGCAAAACTATTTTGTTTTGTATATGCTCATATAAATTATGTACTTAAAGAAATACAGGCCGGTAGCCAGAACAAAAATTTAGGGGGGCCGGCAGAAGTTAGGGGGGCCCGATCCAACAATATTATAGTTCATTTGCAAGCCTACAGTGGAAATTTCAGAGGGAGCCGGCAAAAATTTAGGGGAGCTCTGCCCCCTAGACCCCCCTGGATACGAGCCTGAAGAAATATAGGGTCTATATGTTGCACAACAGGCAAACACTCAGAATTTTTTCTTGGGAGGGCTCCAATATTACAAGTCATTACGTCTATGTAGTATTAAATGGCTATTATTCTGCACTGGAGAAGACGATAAGTAATTGTAAAATACCTCCAGCTATATTTTCAGAAACAAATTACAGAACTAGAGTTTTCATAAGATAAAGAGTACAGGTGAAACGTAAGATCAAATTTTCATGCTACATCAATCATTTCCGTGTTAAACAAGGATAGTTTTATTGAGAAAGTGCACAAATGTATATTGAGCTAGGAAGCTTTTGGAGTAGGGGTCCAGATCCGGTAGACACCCCATGGGCAAGAGCGCCCATCAGGGGGGAAAGGGGGAAGCGCCCGCCCCCCTTAAGAGGAAATTGTACTTGGAAATATCGAAAACTCAATAGAATTTTTACATTAGTTACAGCAAAATTTGAAACTATATTTGAAACGTTACTTATACTTGCCCCCCCTTGGAAACCACAACATGGGCGCCCTTGCCCATGGATGCGCCCCTGCTGCACAATAATAAGTATTTTTCTGTATTATTGTGACGTTTTCTTTCTCTCGCCTTATTCAACGTAGGGCACAAATTTAAGGTGTCCATGGCACCATTTACATCGCATAATGTATTTTACTGTATTCAATTTTGCTAACCAATGCTATATTTCGATGATACCGAGGTGAGGTGACGTTAACCATTTATTGGTAAACAAACTTCAGCTGTGTCTGTAATATTGCCAAGTAAGCCATCTATCCGTCTTATATGTTATTACTTCTTGAAATTATTCCTTCTTCTCTCCAAAAGGGTCGACAATTGCCAACAGATGGCATTACGTTTCCCATATCTCTCAAGTGTATATTGCAGGGAACAACAATATTCACAATAGGGTCTTCTTTTGAAGAGGACAGCAGCAATCGCCTCCCACCCCCGCTAAATTTGAGAAACGCTAATAACAAATTCTACTTCTTTTTCAGTGAACTGTCTTGTTTTACCCCCAACTCACAAAAACTAAAATAACGCTACTTATTTGCGTTAATAATGCGATCAAATTCAGATGAACGTTCAAACTTTTTCCGAAGTCAATTTAACTAAGCAGTGATGTAACTAAAGGGAGCAAACGGGGCTTTACCCCGGGCGCCGGAGTGGGGGCGAAAAATTGGACATATATTTATTTTCTATATAAGGCAAGAAAAATAGTTTTAGCAAACTAAAGATCGTAGAAAAAAATACCTCAGAAACTTAACAGGACAACAACGACTCACCAACCTTAGGATCATATCCATAGAGCGTAAGTTAGCTTGAAAGCTACATTTTGAGGTCATTGTTACAACTTTTGCAGCTAAAAGAGCCCGTAAAGTTAAATTTTAGTTAAAGCTTTTTGTGTTTTAATTTAACCTACACCGATTTAAGAGATTTGTATAAATATCCGAGTATAATACTCGAGACAATAGCCTGACTGTTTGTCATAATTAAATATTCTATTCTAAAGCAACAGACTGTTGTTTCATTCTAGACATATGCACATTCCGATATAATTCCAAAAACATTGTGATTTGCAATTATTGTGATGTGATTTGCGATTATTATGACTATAAAAATATGTCAAGCATGCTACCGTCAGATTATTTGGCAGTCTAATACTAATGAGTTTGGTGTTTTATCTTGTACTAAAAATAATATTATGTTCTGCAATTTTGAAATCAAGCTTTACCACTTGAAAAAAAAATTGGAATAGGAGAATTTCTGTGTTATGTCAATATCAGATGTAGTTGGGGAGCGTTTTGGTTTGTTTGATAGGGGGGAGGGGCGCTAAGGCGAGTTCTTGCTCCGGGCGACATCTAGCCTTACTGCGTTGCTGTAAGTAAGCTTTAGTTGGGCTACTCAGGTTTATGGTACAATCCGCAGCAAAAAACCTGCAACATGAGCACATAAGCTAATTGTGAAACTACGCCTAACAGCGCAGGGAATCAACATAACTCTAAGTGGCACGAATCACGGCAGGAGAAACCTCTGCGTCCTCAACTGCACACTTTTTTTTTAAAAAAAGCAAAAGACTTCGTCGTTTCACAATCAAATTACATGCTCATGTTGGAGTTTTTTTGGTACGGACTGTACAGACCAAAATACATTTTGTACTGGTTTTGGATTGATTATGCCTGGAATAGGACGAGTATTGTTACTTGTTTGAGTGTCTTGACTTGGAGAAATGTCGTCATCCATGGCATACGAATTTTGACCTTCTGCAGTCGTGCTGGAAGTGTCCTCTTCCCCTGAAAGTGTTTTCAGCTTTGGGAAAAGGTTCGGCATCCGAGCGAGCCATCTACCATGTCCAAGTTGATGCACGGTGGCTACTGAATTAGATAAGGGACGGAGTTGGATGGTGAGGGCAGTGGCATCTGATCCTCGGAATGCGTTGGTTGAGACTTCAGTTTATTTTACGGGACTGGAAACCACGAACTGGAGTGCGGATTGGAAACCAGGAACTGGAGTCTTGGTACGCTGGAGTGCTGGAAACTAAAAAAAGACTTATTTGAAGTAGACTTGGTAATCTGAAGATTAGACGTAGTCTTGGCACAGGATTTTTCGTTTGTCATTTCCTTAGAATATACAGTAAGTTGCTTATCTACCGTATGAGATCTCAAAAATCTGCAACATTTGGCTTCTCTTCCATTTGTGTTTAAGTTGAGAAATTTAGGATTACTGGCTGGTTCCAATTATTAGTCTACTAAATAAATACTGGAGAAATCAGTGTTTCTTCTATACATGTTCCCCCCCCCCCGGAGCTCTGAGAATGACCCCTCGGAGGAGACCAAAACAATACGTCTATAATATAATAATAAATAGAATAGTGCCAGCAGTGCCCAAGGGCGCCCATGTTGTGGTTTCTAAGGGGGGAAGGCAAATATAAGCGAGGTTTCAAATATAGTTTCAAATTTTGTTATAACTAATGTAAAAATTCACGTATGGCAAGATAGCCCCCCCACTTTCGAAAATTGAAACAATGAATAGGTCATTCGTTTGTACTACGTTTGTACCGTTTGTACCGAAAATATTTTCGTTTGTACCATTTTCCTTATAGGGTTACTTCAGAGGTCAACTGGGGGGGCTATCTTGGCGCCAAGATAGCCCCCCCGTATCACAGCACAAATAATTGGAATACACCATTCGAAAGCAAATCGTTTGTACCGTTTGTACCGAAAAAAGTTTTGTTTATGCTCTGATAGTTTTCAAAAAACAGGGGATGATAGTTTGGGCGGGGAGCTATCTTGGCGCCAAGATAGCCCCCAGGCATCACAGCACAAAAAATTGGAATACACCATTCGAAAGCAAATCGTTTGTCCCGTTTGTACCGAAAAAAGATTTATTTGTACCCTGACAGTTTTCGAGAAACAGGGGAAGATATTTTGGGCGGGGGGCTATCTTGGCGTCAAGATAGCCTCCCCCCCAAATATCATCCCCCCGTATCACAGCACAAAAAACTGGAATACACCATTCGAAAGCAAATCGTTTGTCCCGTTTGTACCGAAAGAAGTTTTGTTTGTACCCTGATAGTTTTCGAGAACAGGAGACGATATTTTGGGCAGGGGGCTATCTTGGCGCGAAAATAGCCTCCTCGTATCACAGCACAAAAAATTGGAATATACCATTTGAAAGCAAATCGTTTGTACCATTTGTACCGAAAAAAGTTTTGTTTGTACTCTAATAGATTTCGAGAAATAGGAGATGATAGTTTGGGCGGGGGGCTATCTTGGCGCCAAGATAGCCCCCCGTATCACAGCACAAAAAATTGGAATACACCATTCGGAAGCAAATCGTTTGTACCGTTTGTACTGAAAAAAGTTTTGTTTGTACCCTGATAATTTTCAAGAAAGAGTGGATGGCAATTGGGAGGCTATCTTGTACGCAAGATAGGCCCCCTAATATGTACTTTTTCCCTGCCCATTAATAAGTATTATGTGTCTATTCATGTGAATTTATGTGTATTTAGAACTCTTGTTGTACATATCCAAAAAAAAAAAAAAAAAAAAAAAAGAACTTGTTGGGAATAACGCAACGTTAAAATTGAATCGGCGAGTGGGAAAACAGTGTGAGTTCAAAATAAGACATTTTGAGTTAAAGGCGAAAATAACACTAAAGATCTAAAACTACAAGTTGCAATGAAGAGCAGTACAATTTGGAAGACCTCGCACGTTATAACAGAATGCTATAATGTCGACTGTACATTTGTGGCATTAACAAACGAAAGTTCTTTCTTCAAATATCTCAAAATGCATTTTGTGCACTAGTAGTGTTTTTCCGCTCAACGATTCCATTAAATTTTCTCTATTTGTGCCCTTTTTCGTAATTAAATACCGTAAAAAGAATAACGAAGTGTGTACAAATTCAGAAAGAAACTGGATTTACAGAAATAATCTTAAACAAAGAAAACTAAAAGATGATATGTTTGCTCACCTAAACTGCGTCCTTCCACGTTTCAGCTTTACACCAACTGAAAAAATTAGCTGTTTATAGCTGTCACATTCACGGCTCGAGAAGTTTGCCGCTTTCATAGACAATAGACGAAAGCAAATAGGCCATTGCTGAATAATACGTATTTACTTAAGGAAAAGGGCAGAAATAGAGAAAAATTAATTGAATCGGTGAGTGGAAAACCACTACCGGTACTAGTCCACAAAACGCATTTTGAGATATTTGAAAAAATAACTTACGTTTGTTAATGCCATAAATGTACAGTCGACATTATAGCATTCTGTTATAACGTGGAAGGTCTTGCAAATTGCACTGCTCTTCATTGCAAATTGTAGTTCTACATCTTTAGTGTTATTTTTGCCTTTACTTCAAAATGGTTTATTTTGGACTCACACTGTTTTCCCACTCGCCGATTCAATTCTAACGTTGAGTTATTACTGAAAAATTCATTTTATTATTTTGATATTCACAACCAGAATTCTAAATACACATCAATTCACATGGATAAACATATAATACTTATTAATGGACATGAAAAAGTACACATTAGGGGGCCTATCTTGCGTACAAGATAGCTCCAAATCTCATCCCCTGTTTCTCGAAAACTATCAGGGTACAAAGAAACTTTTTTTCGGTACAAACGGTAAAAAACGATTAGCTTTCGAATGGTGAATTCCAATTTTTTGTGCTGTGATGCCTGGGGGCTATCTTGGCGTCAAGATAGCCTCCCTCCCCAACATATCATCCCCTGTTTCTCGAAAACTGTCAGGGTACAAACAAAACTTTTTTCGGTACAAACGGTACAAACGATTTGCTTTCGAATGGTATATTCCAAATTTTTGTGCTGTGATACGGGGGGCTATCTTGGCGCCAAGATAGCCCCCCCAGTCGACCTCTCAAGTAACCCTATAAGGAAAATGGTACAAACGAAAATATTTTCGGTACAAACGGTACAAACGTAGTACAAACGAATGACCTAGTCATTGTTTCAATTTTCGAAAGTGGGGGGGGGGGCTATCTTGCCATACGTAAAAATTCTATTGGGCTTTCGATATTCCCAAGTACGTTTTTTTCTTAGGGGGCGAGCGCCCCGCCTTGTCCCCCTGATGGGTGCCCTTGGCAGTGCCCCTCCGAATATTAAGTGTTCCCCTAGAACAGTTTTTCTCAAAGAAACGCCAGGAGAAATATATTTGGCGTTGACTACTTTGGCTGTTTCCATTGTAAAATTGTCATAAGTAGTATGTGATGAGTCTCGCTGGGTGGTTCTTCAATCTAGTTAAGTAATTATGCATTGTCGTAGCATATTCATACAGATGGTGTGAGAAAAATATAAAGTGTAGCAACAAAATGAATGTTCTATAGTGAATGTAGCAGTTGGACTCACAATAATGCAAAAAGAAAAAAGAAAAGAAAAAGAAAGAAAGAAAAAAGAAAGTGTACATTAGAGTAGAACAATAAATCTTGATCATTTTAAAATTCTAATACTGTGGAAAAGTTGCCTTTTGACTTGTTAAAGGCAAAATTAAAAGTTTACCACCTTGCTCATTTATGTTTTATTTGAATTAAAAGCACTTAGATGTGTATGGTAACTAAAAATCCTAGTGAGAACATTTATGCCTGTGTGGTTTCATATCGAGTTGATACCTTCGTGCTTCTATTGTTGCAAAAAATTTACAGGTATCTCACTACTGATCTTAAGAAAATAATAGATTAACTTATAGAGAGAAACGGATACTTTGCTGTTCCGGAAAATTAGGGATGCGCACGAGACGAGTCAAGACAGAATTTTTCTGACAAAATTCGAGTCGATACCCGCCTTTTCCAATAGAGAAATATACATTTTTTGAGTCGAGACATCACTTTTACAGCACATTTTCGAGACGAGACAGCCACAAATCTTGTCTGGTGCGCATCCCTACGGAAAAATCTTATCTTGTCCATGCTATGTGATGAGTGCAAACATAAGAGAAGTTGGTTTGCGCCTGCTCCTTAAAGCGAAAAGAGAAAGTAGAGGTGGTATTAGAAAATTTTCAGTTTCAAAAATGTTCAGTTTGATGCTAACATTACATTGACACAACCTCATGAAACGACACGAAAATACACAGCATCAATGACAAAGCATATTTGAAATAGTCTCTAAAAAATCGCTAAGAAAGCATCTGAATCAAATACTGTGGAGAACCCATTGATAGACCGTGGCAGGTATCCACGTCATACATCAGTGGTGTATTTAGGATTTTGTTTCGGGGGGTTATGCACAACACTTGAATAAATGCTTGAATAAGTGCTTGTATTTTTCTTTTTGGGTTCCGATAAATTTTAATGAAGTTGTGAACATAACAAATTTATTTCGGGGAGGCTTGAGCCCAATAGTCGCCCCCTAAATACGCCACTGTTACACGTAAACCATGGAAAGAGTTGATAAACTTATGAATTGAATCAACTTCGTCGGATCATCTTCAAGAGAAAGAATTATTAAAGTGAGAATTGCATCTCAAAATCCGATTTTAAAAAGTAGTTTAATGCAGGGGCGGATCCAGGATGGACTTCTAGGGGGGGGGGGCAGTGGGTTGTAATACTGCTACTTAGAGCTACTTTTAAGAGCTCCAAACTCTGGGATTGGTTTTATTTATATACACAATAAGAAAGTTTCCTCTTCTGAGGGGCGATCGCCTCTTCCTGGATCCGCTCCTGCTTTAATGTGTCAATGCACTGGAAAACAAACACTTTCAAATGGTGGAAACATTTTCGTAATTTTGTAAGGGTTTTAAGTGGTTTGATTTTGTTACTCCCTCTACAAAGTTCTTTGCATCTGTATGCACATATAAACAATGTAATTCGTTCACACTGTATTTTATTTTTGTTCCTGAAACAACCATTAGCAAAACATTAAATTGTCAAACCAAGAAAGAAAAATGGAAAAATAGCAAAATTCGCTGGATGTTCCTTGATTAAACCTTTTTTTGCAGCTTATATTTTTTGTAGAATGATATTTTTAATCTCATAAAATGTCATTAGTACTAATTGCATTATTTTATAATAGATGTATTAAAAGCATCAAAGAACATATACTACCGGTACAAATTTTAATTTATTAGGAAATTTTCAACAAAAAACAAAATGAAAATATTTTAAGCTCTTTGCAGCACCTCAAAATTTTGTGGTAGAGCAATATCACTTTATTTAATTTTTCTAATCCTAAATGTCAACTTTTGATCACTATTAAAAGTCTTAATTTGAAAAAAATCTTAACTAATTTGTACTCCACCCTAGTGTACGTCCAGCGGTGAAGATTCGCTTAACGTTCATATTCAACCACTCATTGTGCAACTATATGTTTTAAGTAGGTCTATATATCGGGTGTTCTAAAAGTGGTGCCCACGGACCACAGAGCACTATTCTACAGGTCAAAATAAAGCGAAAATGTTATATGATGCAATGCTCTCCGGGCCCTTCTTCAGCCACTATGGCGAATCAAAATTTCACAATGTGGCAACGTCGCAGATTAACTTGGAGCCATTAGCATTACTCTACGAATACAATAAGCAGTTGAATCGATTGTTACACTAATAACTGATGCTAGTGCCGATCAATATCGACTTTAGCTGCGATCTGGAAAAAATAGATATAACTATTTGATATGTTGGAAGATCTAATCTATGGTTATTTATTTGCGAAGTTTCCACATAGTCCAAGTTGTGTCTCCAGACGGGGACTCGAAAGGTATTCAAATATATATATTTTTGCTTTATTTTGACTTGTAGAACAATGCTGTGTGGTCCGTGGGCGCCATTTTAAGAACACCCGATATATATATATATATATATATATATATATATATATATATATATATCGGGTAAGAACCCCTAATATGAGGATAGGCACCTAAATTGAGACCTCTACCTATCTTGTGAAGTAAGAGTTTGAATCTGGTGGAAGCGAGTTAAAACAATAGGAAACACCCCACTATGGCACCGGAAGTCATGTAGACTCGTTATGTGGAGAGTTGTTAGTATAGTGGAGGCTGAAGAAATTGCGCCCCTAAAAAGTTTTCTTAACGTGCACACATCAGGCGCTGGAAATGGAGAAGGTAAATTGATATTCATCCTATCTTTACTTTCTTTTGTACCAGTGAATATGCGTATTGCAACATGTAATGAGTTACCGATTTTCTTCCAATTACTTTGAGATGGCGTTAGTCATTTGTTTATCGGTCGAATGTCTTATTATGAGACCCTTAACGAGTTCAGTATATGAGACCGATCTCATAATGTGATCCGTATAGTAATATTGGGTCTTATATTAGGAGCTCATTTGTACCGACATTTCTGTATTCACAAAGTAGTCTCTTAGACTTAGTCCTGTACATAGAGCCAGTGATTTACGTTATATTTTGGTATATTTCGGTGATGGTTGTTTTCTAAATTTAGAATCAATATTTTCAGGGCTATAAAAATATTTGATGGGTACTTTTCTTAAATTCCCTTATATGACGTATGCTCATAAGTTCCATTACATACATTATATGGAAAATGCTACTTCCACCCCATTTCCGTCTTTTGAAAGTCCCTCCGAAAAAAAAAAAAAAAATTCTGAAATAGCCACTCAGTCCTCAAGTTCTCGATTTTGGGGTCCGAAAGACTGTCAAGGGTCGGTTGCTACTAAAATAAGTTTAACAAATCGGACCAGAGAGAATTTACTTCAGAAACAGGAGACCTCGAACTCGAATTTAGGGATGCGTACGAGACAAGATTTGTGGCTGTCTCGTCTCGAAAATGTACTGTAAAAGTGATGTCTCGACTCGAATTTTGTCAGGAAAATCCTGTCTGGACTCGTCTCGTGCGCATCCCTACTCGAATTTGGAGGCCGACCTCTCGAACTGAAAGTTTTCCAGTTCTTTTTCTTCAGTTCTTTTTGGCTAATATGTCAAGATTTTATCTTTAAACATACATCCTGAACAGTGGCGTTATCTGTGGAGAGTAGGGCAATTGAATCCCCATGACTTTGAAAAACACAGGATTTTCAATAAATTTCTACTGATCTACAACTAAAAACTGTGCAACTCTTACAGTCTTTCCTTTGGCAAAATGTTAAATATCTCTTCGGCAGCATGTTAAATATTCTCAATATACTAATTGATGTTTATAGACCTGAAAAGCGTTTAACATAGGAATTGATGAAGCAATACCTTCATTTCTTTTAAAACAATGCAACGTTGTGTATGGTGGTTATAATTTGCGTTAGTCTACAAGCAAAACTTTTTAAAAGTATTCCGACTTTCACCTCGGTGTGTAGTTCAGTGAGAAGTCCATTACCAAGTTATGACATCACAGAATATCTAATTACAATTTGACAGTTTTAGATTATCACATTGGGATTTCCATTCATTGAGCATTCCTGTCCTCATTACGAAAAACAATTTGTTAATAAAGTTTGGACAGGTAGTGTATATTATAGCTACTGTGTTATTTTGAAAATTTACAAGAAATGTAAAACGTTCAAATCATTTTGAAACGTCATATCTCTCTTGCTCTCTCTCTCTTTCTCTCTCTCTCTCTCTCTCTCTCTCTCTGTGTATGTGTGTGTGTGTGTGTGTACTTCTTATACTATGAAGAGTTGTCACTTTTTATAGCTGATGATCTTGAAAGGGCGATAAATCAGAAAGTCAAGTTCAGTTCTGCCACTTGAATCATCTCGAGTCTTTCCCATGAGGTTTTCCTTGCTTGCAAAAGATGATATATTTTACTTCTCGTAACCGAGCAAGGAAAATCCTGCGGGGAAAACTTTTGCCTATAACGGCCTCCTGAGCTCGAAGATGATAAATGTGTGGTGGGTTTCGAACAATTTTCGATTAGAAAGGCAAAGAGGAAGAAGAAGAAGAAAACACACTCTCGTACTATCTCAGTTGCTATCGGCCAAATTGGATAGGATACACTTCCTCTCTTCTATTAAAGTGAAATGGAGGTTATTTTCTTTAGTTTCTTCTTATTTTCTTTTCTGAAAAAAAAAAAAAAATCCAGTACATTTATTGCCTTCCTTTTCTTTAGTTCAGTATCAATGTAAGTATTGCCGTTCGTGTCAGTTTTAGTATCTATTTTTCTTTTCCTTCTCTCTTTAAATGACTTGAAAACAACGAAAAAAAGTTTTACTTCCAATTTATACACAACTTCATCCGTACTCTTGTACTTTGAAATTACCGATTCAAAGTCACGAATTCAGTAAGTGATCAGTGACGGCTTTAACGGGTAAGCCACGGGCCTACAAAAAAGATTTTGAAAAATATATAAACGCTAAAAGATACAATAAAGAACAAATATGTTTTCCATTATTTATTTTAATGGTAGATAATCATTTAACAAATAGTATCAGTCACTACTGTAAATGTAATTTCCTACTGTAATTTAATCAATCAAATATGTATATGTATTCTACAGTGGCGGATCCAAGGGGAGGGCTATAGGGGCTATAGCCCCCCCCACCTTGACACTCAGGTATACACTGGATAAAATGGGCTTCAATCCTGCATTACACTGGATAAAACGGCAAAATATGGTTTAGCCCCTCCCTTGGTCATATCCTGTATCCGCCCCTGTGTATCCATAAGCGAGGGAGCGGGCCTACCCAAAATGAAAATCATAAAGCCTCTTCTGCAGGAGATGGGTGCTGGAGGTCTGAACTTGCCGAAATCACGATTTTCCTGTAATTTTACTCTAATTTAGGTTTAACTTTTTGTTTTACAAATTTTAATATTATCAATTCTTATATTGAATTTCGACCAATTCGAAAATCTTTGAACCTCCAAAATACATTTCTGTATACGTTCCTGCAATGCTTCCTCAAACACACTGCGACAAGCTGGTATAACATAAACTGATACAGCGACTTGAAAACTGAATCAACCGAAATGGCAGTTATGTAGAAAAATAGATAGATGTACAGAGTTTAAAATATTATACATATTATTGAAAATATACATTTCTTCGTGTTTCTAAAAAGAAAAAAAGACAGAAAGAAGCTAACTTATTTTCTAGATTACGGTAGTTTTAGCTCTAGAAACTTTTATGAAGACAGTAAAATCAAGATGCAATGAAATATCGGGAAGAATGTTTTGAAGTACAGTGGATCCCTCGATTCCCGCACAATTGGGGTTCACGAACAAGGTTCGTGAACTTTTTTAATACTCCGTTTACGAACATTTCGGGGTACCAACACACACACCCTGTATCAATAATTCCACGCCCCTAGTAGTACTTTAGCGCATTTGTCATAAGCATTACATTGCAGAGCGCTACTATGCTGAAAACCTTTCTTTTTCGTGCTTTTTTTTAAAGTTTTCCTACTCATCTCAATCAGTGTTTCTTTCAGACACGTTTTAGAGGGAACACTGCCCCCCCCCCCACGGAGTTCTGACACGGGAGGGTCCCACAAGTTGTTGCTAAAATTTGATTGCCACATAACAAATCTGATAGAGCATCATGAGAAATGAACATGAGCAAACTTTAAGGTGCTTTGGACCAGAAGGATAGGAGCTAGGGGGATTCAAAATTTGAATATTCAAAAAATTATATCATGAAATACTTAGGTATGCCTATTATTTGGAATTTCAAAGCATGTAGGGTACGTAAGGGGCGGTAAAACTAATCACTTGGATTTAAAATCAATCGAGAATGAGAGAATGAACTTATCCATCTTATGCTCCCCGTTAGTTTGCAAAACTTGTTCCACGATAACTTTTGTAAGAAACTATATATATATATATATATGGTGTTAATGAACTATACCGACAAACTGTACGAGGTGATTCCTTACATCAAAATAAGAGAAAAATTCATATAGATCTATGGCGAAAAGTGCATAGTTTCAACGCCAGGGCTGTCCAAAATCGCGAAAATGCTAAATATCAACAGGTCCTCTTTCGAATTTGAGAAACTGTGGATGGTGGTAGTTACCAGCGTAATGGAAGTCACACATACTCAATCCAAAAATGCATATTTCATCAATGTTCAATATGTGTATAGAGTATTCCCTGCAAGATGTATTCGCAGACATGTCATCAACTGAATTTTAGATGTGCTCTAACTTTATGCTTTGTCAAAAGTAGGTAAACGATAAGCTTTGACAGCAGTGAACACGGAATTCTTTGGCGGAATGTCGGAAGTGTTAAGGACCGTCAGCAACATGGTCTCTAGTATTCGGGAACACGCGTGCTGCGATGTTTTCTTTCGCGCTTATAATTGCAAAAAAATGTGGAATATATCGTGACAAATTACATTGCAGCACACCTTATTCTGAAGACAAAGATACATAGAGATACCGGTTCCTAACACATCCGCCTTCTCTTCGAAGCATTGGATGTCCATTTTTGTCAAGGTTTACCTCCTAAATACTTTTGACCCTTCTTGAGATCAGGGTATATCTGAAAACTCTATTGAAAACATATATGACAATTACACCCTGTAGGGAATACTCTCTACACCTATTGACAATTGATGAAATATGCATTTTTGGAGTGTCTATGTGTGGCTCCCTTTACGCTGATAAGAACCACCATTCACAGCTTCTAGAATTCGAAATGGGGTCTATTGAAATTTAAGTTTTTCGCGATTTTGGACAGCTCTAGATTTGAAACTATGCACTTTTCGCCATAGGTCCATATTGAATTTTTTCTTATTTTGATGTGAGGAATCACCCCTTACTGTTTGTCGGTATAGTTCATTAACACCCTGTATATATATATGGGGCCTATATAGGGTGTCCGAAGAAGAAGGGGCAATATTTTGGGAAATGATAGTATGGGTGATTCTAAGCAAAAAAGTTCATATGAACATAGGTCCTAATCTCAACGGTTTGAGAGCTACAGGTTTTGAACCATATTTTACTTTATATTACATATTGCTCATCCTGTAGTTATTCTACATAGATGCCACATAGCGGATTTGAAAGGTGATGGAATGATCTTTCCAACGATATGCAATATGCGGCATTGAAATCTTTCGAAGAGAGGGATATTTGGTATTAGTGTTGCCATACAATTTCTTTAAATAACATTATATTTCTCAAATTTCCGTCAATAGCTTCTCTTCCGAAGACAACACTGCCACATGCTGCATACCGTTGGAAAGGTAATTCCATCACCTTTTAAATCCGCTATGCGTTACCTCCGTAAAATAGTTACAGGATGAACAATGCACAACAAAGACAAAAATTGTTCAGAACCTGTAGCTCTCAAACCGTTGAGATTACGACCTATATTCATATGAACTTCTTTGCTTAGAATCACTCATGCTACCATTTCCCAAAATATTGCCCCTTCCTCCTGGGACACCCGATATATATATATATATATATATATATATATATATATATATATATATATATATATATATATATATATATATATATATATATATATATATATATATATATAACATTCTGCATTAAACATATAACCGAGAATGCGGGTAAGTTTTATAATACTATCCGTATAAATGTTCTATCCATACGTACTTTCCGTATGACTGTATGTAGGTGGTAAGTATCTCATATACATATGGACGTATATAACATATAGCTGACGTATACCGTATAACATACGTATATGTATGTCATATACGGAAGACTCTTAAATGTCAGACATCTTGCAAATTCATCTGAGCGGATAAAAAGCGATGCGTATGTTGCATATGGATAATGTATGCTTCGTATAGATTTCCGTAGTATACATATGGAATCCGTATATAATATTTGTACAATATACTTCTGTCCGGATAACGGATTTTTCTCAGTGTATCTTCTTGTTCATGTGTCACTGGTGCAGTAAACACCTTTCTCCTGATAAAAGAGTTGTTTTTCCCTACTCGTATTGGGCCGCGGTGGCTCAGTGGGGACCGTTGAGTGTAGCCGAGCGGTCTGAGGCGTTAGTCTGACGATAGTGGGGTGAAATGCATTGGGGATTCGAGTCCCTCTGTAGTAGGAAGGGTGGAATTTTAAGTGTCCTCGATGTTTCTATGTTCGTGTCCCCGTCGTGACTAGTAGTCCTGAAAAGTGGTTGAAGTAGGAAATAAGTCAGGAAGTTTAAAAAATATAAAAAAAATGATAGAGCATTCACCTCTGACGCATGGGGTTCTTGGTTCAATCCCAGCTCGCACCAAGTGAGCTTTGTGGTGAGCAAACACCGTATGCGTGGGTTTCCTCCGGATTCTCCAGTTTCTTTCCACTTTATTCATTCCACCATTTCATTCATTTCTCACTATCATCGTCTCCTTTAGCAATGCTGGCATACGCGTGAAACGTAATACTGATACATTTCATTTTTCATACTCCAACAGTTTCTGGTTGCAATTAGTTAGAATTTCGAAGTAGGATTGCTTGCTTCCGCAATGTCAAACATCACTTGTTATTGAAGCCTTTCGTTATAATTAATGGTTTAAGATTATATTTTATATTGACATTAATCTTACATTGAATCTCAGATAAACAACTCGTTATAAGTACACTGGCACTTATTAAATGAATCACCATTACAAAAGAAGCCGATGCTTGATGGTTTAATTGCTTTATGACGTGTCTTCATTTACGATTTTTATCCCATGATTTCGTGTAGAGGTCAATTGAGTTCGTGGCAGTGGCTGGTGTCAACTTGTTAGCGGAAATACAGAGGATTAAGGGGGAGAGGAAGGGAGAGAAATTACTAGTTGATCGTTAACAACTCTCAGCTCTGCCGACATTTTGTACGAAGTCGATAACCACTCTCTAATTGTCAGAACGACTCCTGCTGGGTTTATGAGAAGGATATCCTGCGAAGTTGATACATATATGACAGAAATGTCATGATGGATTGTGGAGATGTCAGGATAAAAATGTTTGGCCATTTATTGTTGAAAATTTACAGTAAAATGTCTAAAATAGTTCGGGTATGTATGAATTATGAAATGTTTGCAGTATTTTTGAGCAACATATTTACATAATTGTTTGAATATTAGTTTTTTTAAGAAAGTCTCCTAAAGGCGAGAAAGTAAATTAAAAATTTCTACGGATTATCTCGTGTGATTTCTAAACTGAAATACCTTTTTTTAGACCTCATGAAGGGCAATGGTCGACAAAAAGTAACTTTTTTTGTCTCGAGTTGCATTGTTATTTCTGTCTTTCGTTATCAAAGTTCGCTAACATTATGCTTTCCCGCAGTACTTTCAGAATGAAGAATGTCGTATTATCTTGAGGGATCTATCAATTTTCATGCTCCCTATGAAATGAAATGAAATCTTTTAGTTTAACGTCCCACGATTATGACTGTTAGGCTAAGGGAGAAGATGTTTCATGCAAGGCAATGATGATGAAAGAATTGGTGGAATGAGAAAGTGGAAGGAAGCAGGAGTACCCCGAGAAGACCCACAGACACGATATTGTCCATTACAGTCTTACTTGGCCTGGGATCGAAACCAGGAACCTCACGCAACAGAGGTTAGCGCTCTGCGACTGAGCCACTAACCTCTCATGGCCCTATATCTAAGTAAAAGAAACTATAAATTCTACTCTTAATATCGTACTTATGTTTACATACTTTTGTACTAAAAGATAATACAGTTTATAGCAGTAACATAGGAAAATATGACTGCGATACTCCAATCCCCTGTTTTCGTACCAGAAAGTTCTAGTAGTTCATGGATGTAACCGACATTCTGCATTATTATTATTATTATTATTATTATTATTATTATTATTATTATTATTATTATTATTATTATTATTATTATTATTATTATTATTATCAATTTGTCAATCTACAAATTGCCGGTGGCATTGTTGAAATTAATCCATAGGATGAATATACAGGAAGACATAACGTATAGCATATGTAGACAAGTACGTGATTGAAGCGTGCGATTGTAGCGGGTTTATTTTGTTTAACTTAACCGGAATTTGTGCGTCTCTTTGTCTGTCCGTTGAACGATAACTCTTGTAGAATTTATTGAGTTGTATATATTGGTATGAAACTTTTCCCCTATCTGCAGAAATAACCGTATTGTTCAGGGTAGCAATCCACTACGAATAAGGGGTAATACCCATCTCATGTTGCAAATATACGTACATACAAAACGGATATAAGCATGCGTACAAAACAATTTTCCAGTGTAAACTATCTGTGTAAAAAAATATTTGAGATTGACCAAATAGTGTACATTTTATTAAGATAGTATATTATCGAGTCGAGATGGACGAGAGAGAATTTTCATGATGAGATACAAAACAAGATCTTGTCGGGACAGATTGTCCCAAATTTATTTATTTATCAACACACTAGACAGATAAACAATTAGAGTCTTGGAATATTACAATCAGTTTTACAACAGTTCCTTTAGGGCTTTACAGTTACAGTTAGCCACAAAAATTCTTTCCATTTGGTAAATTTGGGGGGGGGGGGGGTTAACGGTACTATGGCTCGAACGTACCGAAAATTACATTCTTTTTAATTTTACTGAAAATTATACTCAAATTTTCCTTCCATTCTCAAGTTATTTACGAAACTAATTTAATCAAATGAAAAAAAACTTTTGTCACTGACAGTACATATATCAATGTCATCATGTTCTTGACATAATTTGTTATAGACAGAACATTTTCTCCATATTGGTGACTTCAGCATTATATTGGTTCTAATCTTTCTGCAATAGAAGGGGCCTGTATTATTTAGTTCTAGTCCTAACTGAAGGAACATGGAGGTTCAATAATGATATAAAGTTTGAGCAATCGAATTCATTTTAAACTATTTTTTTTTAGGAATATCAGATAGGTAATATTACATCTTTGTTCTAATAAGTAAATATTAAAATTGTCTACGATTGTACTACAGCTTTCAAGTGAGGGATAAATTCCAATTATTTTGTTTATTAAATACCTAAGAAATTTTGCTTGAGCTCTTTCAATTTGTTGGCGATACTTTTATTGTGAGAGGTTCCAAATCACATCAGCACATTGCAGTTTGGAGCTTACATATGAATAATACATTTTCAAGAGTGTTGTAGTATTTCTTAAGTCCTTACCACTTCTAATTAGGAATCCTGAAAATTTAAACGCATCAGGAGTATCGTTACAACGGTACGTTGTATATTTATATATTGTTAATACTTGTAACGTTCATTGCGTCGTAACGTATTTTATATATGTACTAGACTGGTTATGTCGAAGAAGAAAAAGAAAAAGAAATATATGTTAATTCTAATTGTAATATCGACGTGAAAAAGATATTCATATGTTTGTATAGCTTTTTAAATAATAGGATTTTGAGTAGGAGGTTGTCAGGACAACCATAAATAAATAGAGCTATTCAGAAAAGGAGTAGACATATTGAAAAATAAGTTTGTAAACGTGAT